>NW_005054446.1:631995-638021 GCF_000277835.1 Geospiza fortis
GCAGCCTGGGGGTCAGCAATGGGGGCGTGTGTGAAAAACGCCAATCACTTTTTAAATTTTTAAAAGTTTAATAGTAATAAAATGGTTGTAAAAATAGTAATACAATTAGAGTAATAAAAATGTGGACAATTTGGATTAGGACAATATGAGACAATAAAAACAAAGAGTTAGGGACAGTCCAGGTACCTTTTCTGGGCAAAATAAGCCCGAAAAAGGACCCACGTTAATGGATTGAGGATTAACCCTTAAAAGCAATAACGTGTTGCATATTCATACACCTCATACGTGATGCATAAATTCCATTCAAACACAGGATTCTGTCTGGTCAGTGTCAACTTCTTCCTCTGAATCCTGATGGCGTCGTCCTGCCTAAGCAAGGCGGGAAGAAGTTAATTTCTCCTGATAATGGGGCAATAAATCCTCTTTTTCTGAAAGATTCAGGTGTCCTGTGGCTGCTATCTCAGTGCGTCCTTTCTTTAAAAAAATATCTTACATAGCATAGTTTCTATTTTAACATTTTGTTATAACATAAAACACTCTACTTAAGAGAATTAAGACAGCATTACTTTCTAACACAACACAGATAATATTAATTTTAATATTTGCAAAAAGCCAATCATAAAATACGCATTTTTCCCAGGGGGTAAGCAGCACCAGAGGGGCCCCTGTGTGAAAAATGTGTGTTTTATGATCGGCTTTTCATTTGTGTTTACTGAACTTGTAGAAATAAAAACATATGGAGCAGATGAACAACCTGAGTGAAAGGGGGTCAGGGGTTGGAATGAGCTGCCCAGGGAGGTGGTGGAGTCACCATCCCTGGAGGCGTTTAGGAGAGACTGGACATGGCACTCAGTACCGTGGCCTGGGTGCCAAGGTGGTGCTGGGTCATAGCTTGGACTTGATCTCAGAGGTCTTTTCCAATTGTTTCTGTGATTGTCTCTATGAGAAACAGTATTCAATTGCAGGTAATTGGTAGTGCTCTGGTTTCCCGTGGCTTTCTGCCTATTCATTTGTCTTGGGTCTGCACAACTGCTTTATAAAGGTGGAAATGTGCTTGAAAGCTGATGAGCTTCCAATGCAAAATAAAACCACAGTGCCTGTAGATCTCACACACTAGAACTGTTGGGCTTTCTGGTTCAGGTTTGCATGTAATAGTGAAATTAAAACTTGGCACTACTTTCAGGCTCATTTAGAGAAATTGTCCCTAGGTTATGTAACAATTAAAGGACCAAATTATCCTTCAGTGCTTGCATTCTTCAAAAAAAGGCAAATATTTTAGAATCCTGTAGCAGTCAAGAGGTACCAGTGAAATCAGCTGGCCTAGAAATTATTTCATGTGTCCTTGGTATGGAAATGCATTGAAGTTTCACAACAAAAAGGCAAACATAACTTACTGTGACCTGTTTTCTAGCCTTGGGATAAGATTAAATTTGAACTGGTGACAGGTATCACAGTATTTGCTTAAGCAAACAGAGTAAAAGTTAAGTCTTTTGGAATGTTCAGTCACCCATTTCTGCATGATTTGCATGATAAAATCTCAAAGAATGGAATAGAAACACTTTTCATATGTAAAGTAACAATTATCAAGTTCTTCCAGAATGTTCTATCTTCATACTGAAATGTTTTGCAGATTTTTCCGTAAGTTAGGTGGAGTAAAAAGGCAAATTTATCATCTTAAAGGCAATTTTCTGATGGTATCCCAAACAGATTAAGCTACAATTGCATTTCCTTAATCCAAACATTTTGAAAGTAAAATTGCTTTTACTTGAAGCTCTGTCACTACTGATGCCACAATATTTTGTTTACAGCAGAGCAGTTCTAGTCAGGGGCCACAAGTAACATTTTTTTTTGGTCTTTTTGTCTCTCCTTGCAAATCCTCTCAAGTTCTTAATGACACTTAAACTTATTCCTGTTTTTTAATAAATTTTTCATGGCGCAGACTTAGAGCCATTTTTAGCTATTTCTTGGCTGTTGTCTCCAAATACTTAAAAGAGGTCTTAGTCCTGGATTGTCCTGTTTGTTCTTCTAAAGATTAGTTTTTCTCTTAGACCTATGAAGCTTCCTTATTTTTCAATGACTTGCAGATAATGAGCATTGGCAATGAGATCTTCAGATGTCTTGGAGGGTTCCAGGGTGCTGATTCAATAATATCCCACTTTTAGTGGTACTTTTTAAATCTCACTCTGAGTTTGTTTTAAGCTATGACATGATATGCATCATATCTTGCATTCCAAAAAAGAAATAACTCTGAGAAATACCTACCTTTTCTATATTACTGCTGGGAGATTTTACCCTACAAATGTCATAATGGACAATCTGATTATTACAGATGTTTTCATAGATGGGTGCATTTGTTTTTATACTAATGTACACTTCTGATTGTCTGCTGGGGGGGGTTGTTTTGGTTTGGGTTTCTTTTCCAGTTCCTCACTTCCTCTTAATTCTGTTGTCTGTTTCCCAAGCTGGTTACTTATAGTTGCTGCTATTTTTAGCTTCTTTCTGGCTTTCATTAATCTTGAATTTCCAACATTGTCATTATGACATTTGGGATAAATGTTTTCTAATTAAATTCACCTCTTTTGAACTGCCCCAATTTAAAGGATCTGTCTAAGAAAAGACATATTTTAAATATAATGTCATTGCTAAAGATGCACCTTTTCCTGACACAGATACACTCAGCAGCTCGAGGTTTGGCTACAAACCTACTTAGTTTCTTGTTTTTCAGGTCAAAGTAACATCCAGTCAGGCTTTGCATGGCATGAGGCAGAAACAGGATTTTCTAGCATGGTGAGTACTTGTAGAATCAACAGGCTGATGATTTCTAATGACCAAGAATTCAGGAGACACTGCATCCTAAATACGAGCAGAAGGGGGTCAGTAACCTGCCAAGTAAATTCTGTTTCACCCCTACATGTTTGAGAGGTGGCTTCAGGGAGGAATTTAGGAAAGGCTCATTGTGGCATGACTTAATGTGAGCTCTCATGAGGATGGAAAGGAGCACTACCAGGGGGAAGTTCACAAATGGAGGTTGAAGGAGCTGTTTAAAATTATAATAGGGGTAGGGATTTAATGATGATGTTCATGAGAAGACCTTAAGGGATCATGTAGCAGAGGATGTTTTTCCCTTTAGTACTCACTGATTTCAATTGTAAGCTCTTCTCTCTAATTGAACATTACTTTGTTCAATGTAAACTTTTCCAACCTCTTTGCTTTTTTTTTTTCCCCTTACAGAGAAGACAGACCAGAAGTGTCTCTTTTACCAGGTTTTAGTTTGCTGCTTTTCCAGGCCAGTATCATTCAATGGCTCCAGGAATAGCTAGGAAAGATCTTGCAAGGTCACAGAGTTCCTCTATGTTATCTCCTTGGCCCAAGGCAGGATCTAATAACATTAACATGCTCTCAAGCATCCTGGCAGACAATCTTAAAAATCTCCAGGAGTACAGACTCTCCTAATATCCCTAAGCAATTTAAGATTATTTTTTAATAGAAATTTTTGCCCACTAACATATAAATGAGAAATATAAATATAAATAAATAATCTAACATGATTTTATAGATTGTACAGGGGCATTCAGGTTTTGACATGAACAGCAGAGACACAGGTTTATGAGCTTGACTGCTGTATTTATAAAAGAAGGAATGATTAAATTATGTGTAGTTTGCTGCAATAATGGTTCCAGGCATGTTCCTTGGAACCAAAGCCCTCTCAGATATGGTCTGCTGATGGACAAGAATTACATCCACAGGCCCTCAATCAGTCCTACTCTGCCCCAGGATGGTCAATAAGTGCCACTTTAGTGGCATCTTTTCTACTGGCTGCTTGGGAAAAGAAAAACAAGAGTACAATAATGTTCAGTGATGCAGCAGATGTTTCAAAGTCCTCCTCAAGGAGGAGATCACCCTGCTACCTAAATTAGGCATATTATGGAGTTTCAGAAATGCAAAATGTCCAAGCTAGGTTTGATTTTGCTAAGAAAGTTTTGGATTTAAACTATGTTGGTGAGGCCTATGATACTGGCTTTACCAGAGTTTTGTGGTCTTTTATTTGTCTGGTGCCTGTTCTGTCCCTAAAACACAAACAGGAAGGAGCAGAGCAGAAGAGAAAATACAATTGGATGATGCATTTGGTTTGCTGTAGAGGAATCATTTACCTTTACATTGCTTACTTGCCTCCTGTCTGGGTTACCATGACCTGCAAGGGAACATTCCTCTTCCACAGCCAAGGCATTCAGGCAGAGTTAATTGAGCAATTAAATTATCAGGTGATGGAAATAAAAAAATCCCATCCACACAGAAGGCTTTAGCAATCTGGCTCCTCTCAGGTTCTGACTTATGACTTACTATTATGTAATGTGTGTGCTGCTACCCAGGTGCACTCTGCAAAACACAGAGGGAAGCAGCTGTTCTGACTTAAGCTTTAGAGGACATGACATCCATGACTTCTGTCAACCTACCACAGAAGCAGGTGACAGTTGGGGTCTTTGAGGAGACACTGTGATGGTGGACAGTCCATTTAATAGAACCTCCCTTCCCAAATTCTCCTTTCTGTGTAGTCTCCCATCAGGAGTTTGTAGCAGTGGCTGAGATAATAAACACATAATAAACCCTTTCTTTCCAGTTGGGTCTGTTGCACCTGTAAGTATCCATGAAGGGGTGAGAAAAGTTAGAGAGTGTCCAAGTGCTAATGGGTTTATACAGAATTGCAAATGGAAGCAAATTCCATTTTGGAGAAGAGTAACAGAGATAATGATTGTCTTAGTGAAGATCCATTTGGTGTGACAAGTAGAGGCAATATAAAATGCATCTGTTTTCTGAGAATATTGATGGATGTTTGGCTTTTCCAGCTGTCCAGCTTGGCAATTCTGGGAGTGACACATGTAATGAAAGCACATCAGAATTCTGGATCCTGCTCCCTGTCCAGAGCTACCAGTACACAGATTGTTGTTTTAGCTACAAAATTGATAATGGTAAAAAGCACACCTGTCCACAGTGTCTATATGTTTCTGCCCTTTTGAAATTCTCAAGGGAAATTAATTCTGAGGAGAGATCTAGACTCTGTTGTCCAGAATGCTTTAAAGCTGAGGGAGAGACTAACCCTGGTCATCTCTTCTGTTGAGGAAAATGTGTGCACAAAGTTCCCAGCACCAATATTATGTTAACACTACGTGCTCCTGTATGTGAGAACTGGCTCTCTAGGCTTTATTTTGATCCATGGAAAGTAAAGGGTATGGCCTGACTGTGGTTCATGGACTAGATTTGGTGGCAATGTTTCTCTTTAGGCAAGTGGGTGGCTTGAGAAGCTGTGCAAAAGCTGCAGCAAGACCCTATTATCAAACCTGTTTATCTCCTATCCAACTTGCCCAGAGACAAAATAGTGACAAAAGTCTACTTGTATAAATATACTAATTTTCATCTCTGTCCTTCAATTGTGAAATCTGATCTCTGGAACTCTCAGTGAAGACATCTATTTGATACTTGCAACATAAATGAGCCTATATTTGAGTACCTTGGGATGTTCACTTTATCTTTGATCAATAAGTTCTCCCATTTTATTGCCTCCATGTAACCTGATCACTTAAGCAAGTCACCTGGTGCACTTGGATTTTTGATTAAGAAAAAAAAAAAAACAGCTGTGGGAGGTTGGAATTTGCCCCCTGTGCATGGGAAGGTTGTCAGCCTCTGATCTCCAATTTTGTATATAAAGGTCATGGCTCTCGTTGGAGAGACCAATTAATATATCAGAGTATCAGGCTTAATGCAGAAATACCATCCAAAGAGTGCCCAGGTCACCTTTGCTGCTGTTTATTTGCTGTAGCAGATAGTTAATCTGTTTGCTACCTGTTCTATTTCTCTTGCTCAAGAGCATTAGCAAATGTTTATTTGACAGAATGTTCTGTTCCTCTCCTATTTTTTTTAACCTCCTTTGTCCTAAGAGAATGAAGGCAAATCCCAGAGCAACTCCAGGTTGGAAACATCATGTTGGAAGTTGGACTCTAGTCAGAGCAATTTTATTACTGCTGATGGGA
>NW_005054446.1:638031-639689 GCF_000277835.1 Geospiza fortis
GGGCTGCCAAACAGGGAAAGGGCCTTTAACTAACGGGTAAGAAATCAGAAGAGAGGAGATGCTTACAGCACTCAGACTCACCTGAAAACACTGAGCAAATTGCATGGCAAGGGGAATAGATTATTTACAGCAGTAGAAGGAAAAGGCAGATTTGTGAGCAGCAGCAGCCACTGCTGGAAACAGCACTGCTGCCTGATGGCTGCCCTCCTGTTGTTTTGGTGGGAGGCTGGGCTTGAAGCATCTCACTCCAAAATATCCAAAGCCCCCAGTGCTAGTCCCAGAGGCATTGTTTTCCAACCAATTGTAGACCAATCAATTAATTTTCTCCTCAAACTGTTCATTCAATGTGCACTGAAAGTGTGGCACATGTTACATCCTTATCATTCTTCTATGTACATATGATGCCAAGCAAGTGGGAGCTGCCAATGCTGGTTAACACTTGAAAATGACAGAAATCCTGGTTGCTGCTGGCAGAAGGGGGGTAGGAAATGATAGGCTGGCAAATGACAGGCTAGCAAATGACTTGTCAGAAACAAACATTTATATTGATACATGGTTAGTGCTAGAATGCCACTGTCAGAGGTGGACATTTAGGAGGGAAACAAAATAATGATAAGATGTTAAACCCCCTCATCTCTTTCACTGTGCCCCAGGAAAAGGTAAATTTTACTCATGACCCAACAAATGTTCTCAGATTTAGTTCCCACAGGACAATTTGCTGAGCCATATACTCTTGTCCAGTCAGAATGCCCCTACTTGTTTCTGTGGTTTGGATTCTGGTGTGTTTAAAGGTTGCTTTGGTGTTTTAGGCAGGCATAGGCCCTGAAAGAGACTGACAAGCTTCGAGACCAGCCTAGGGATGTGCTTTTTCTGTTACTTCATCTCCGTCCTTTTCTCTGCTTTCAGTGCATGCAAGACACAAGGAAGGCTGCCTGGCTTTGGGGCAGTCCAGGAAATATGATGGTGCAGGTCTGTATCTGTTTACACCCTGTGGCTGTCATGCATCCCAGCATCTCTGTCTCCATGAAGTATCTGATTGTTTGGGATGGAATGTAGACATCTACCTGCAGACATCCAGCTGCTCTCTACCTTGTTGTTAGGTATTTTCAGGCAGAAAGAGGATGGCAGCCCCTGCCTCTCCTGTCTGACAGGCACTCTGTATGGGTGGAAGAGGCTAAATTAAAACCAGCAGAAGTGGACTTTCCTGTTTTTCTTGATAACTGGTGTAAAGGAGAGAAGGGAGCAGTCTGTGCACTGCAATTAACATCAGGTGCTATTGCAACTCATCCTGTAATGCGATAGAGATACAATCTCAGCAGAAAATTGAATGCTGCAGCTGAGTCAGAAACACAGCAGTGCTGGGTTTTGAAGAAAGTAATTAGCCTCAGGGACCCAGTGGTTTCTCATTTCCCCTGTGGCAAACAAACACAGGGAAGTGGGGCAGTATTTCCCATAGGCTTCCAAAGTCAATTTAGACAAGGTACAGAGCCAATTTATAAATCAGAGTTTAATGAATACTTAGCAAGAGGCAGGCACACCTTCGGCCTTCCTGTCCACCAAGTACCACTCAGTGCCATTCTGCTTTTTTCTGTGGGTTCTGAGTGCCCCACCTGCATCTGGGCCCTGGGCCAGCCCAAGCCCCTGCTAGAGAACACAGA
>NW_005054446.1:639726-640320 GCF_000277835.1 Geospiza fortis
TGGTCACCACCCTCACCCATGGCCAGGTGCTGTGACCTGTGCTCACTTCACCACTTCTCCCTGCACAGCAGTGGCCCAACCCTTCCTTGTGCTGCCCTGCACTTGGCCTTCACAAAAGCAATGATTTGAGGTTTTGCAGATGAATTTTGCTTTTCTCTCTAGCAGAAGATCAGAAGCATACAGAAAAAGGACTCTTGGTAGGCAAGAAAATTTTAATCTTACTAAAGACAGGATGTACTGGACTGAAAGCTACAGCTTACAATTAATACAAGAGGCAGAGTTGAGCTGATTAGGTAACACAGCAGGGATGAGAGTAGTCTTTATTTATACTATATCTTTAAATGAGAATTAAGTTTAGGGCTCAAATATATACAAACTCTGCTCGCTCTGGGTGACTGCAAGTTCCACCATCCCGGATTCTTGCTCCTGCTTTCCTGACATAGCACTTTGTCACCTTCCAGTGGTTTGTCACATACAGAATAAAATCTGCAGGGCCTCTGGGGCATAATCACATCCTTGTCTCTTGTGAAATGCATAGTCAATTTGAGGCACTGCAGGGAAATGAAATGCTGTATTTCAGTGAGTTTGCCATAA
>NW_005054446.1:640341-642879 GCF_000277835.1 Geospiza fortis
TTTCCCCGGAACTTGCACTCACCAGCCACTATCTCACATGATTTGTATCTTACATGCCAGCAATTAACACTTTTGTTCAACATTTCTCTAGAAGTGCATGGCCAGTGTAGCCGAGTCTGTGTGTTGCCTCAGAGGAGAGTTTTTCCCCAGCCTTCTTTAATTCAGTTGATGGAAAGACAAAATATGATGAAGGTCATAATCTGAAATATAATTATTTTCCTGGTTTTGTATCTTAAAATATTGGTCGCAGGAGTTTGCTTAGGAAGTAAATGCAAATTTCATCATTTGGACTCTTTAAATTGTCGCGTCCTTCTGATCCCAAGCACATTCTCAATCTTCTGGGTTCTCTAAGTGCCCTCTAGTGACTAATTCTCTGAACGGTGTTGGGTTTTCATTGTTGGTGAGAGAGTAGCCATTGAAGGGGTGGCTGATGAGGGCAGGAGCTGCATAAACGTCCTCATATTAATCTGAGGGCAGCACTGGTTTGTTCTGCAGAAGTAAATAGAAGTGTTTGTTGAGCAGTCTGCAGAAAGCTCTGGGCAGCAAAGGAGTGAATGCATGTGCTGCTGTTGTGGAAATGTCTGAGTCAAATCAAGTACAAACCACTGGAAGAAAAACTGTTCAGCTGACACTGCACAACACTTGAATGGTTTAGGTGAAGTGTGGCATTAATGAAATTTTCCTGAATATTAAATATTGATGTTCATATACTCTACAGTAATTCACTATGTTGAATTTATTTTCTCAATGAATTGACAACAGGTCAGTGCTGTTAGCATTGCTTTTCATTCTGCAGTGAAGTGCTGGTTCTTATTTCTGGTGGTGCTTTAGGTATGGATTTTTGGTTGTGTTTTTCCTTTTTCAAAATAAAAATTCAAGTGTCTTTTTAAGTGCTTAACTGCATCCATTAATATAGGCAGCGTAGGAGTTCGGTTCAGGAGCTGATTTATCTGGGCTATTAAAGTCATATGACAATGTGCTGAGGGCCAGATATGGAGGTGTTGTGCAGACTGGCACATACAAAGTTTCTTTATGTTCTTACATTGTATTAGCTGCCCACCAACTGCTTTACTCCTACTCAGTTGGCAGGTGAGGGATGCTGGGGCGGTGTAATTTACGTGGTAAGCTCATCTTACCATATAAGCATTAAGAACATATAATTGAGATGCATCTCACCTTGTTTGAACTTGCTTGTTTTTTTCTGTCCTACGCTCTATTTGTACTGTGTTCAATACTATAGGCCATAGACCTCTGTGGCATGACTGGGCATATAGAGAAATATAAATTTTGTTCTTCAACTGGTAGCATAAATGTTGTGGAAAGCAGAGTTTCATTTGGATTTAACAAAAGCTCTCATCTGCCTGGAAAAGATGTGCAGGGAGAGTTGAAAGGAAGAAGGCAAGCTGGGATTGGCTCTGGAAATGATCTGGAAAAGTGGACTGTGGAAGGAGCAGGTATAGCTGGGATTCAGAGGACATGCCAGCCTGTATGAGGAACACTTGTATTCATCTGTGTAACACCAGTGGGAACCAACAACAGGACACCGTATACCTTTAAATTTGAGTCTGTTTTGCCCTTAGATTATTTTTCTCTCTATTCTTATCTCAACTCATAAGTCCTTGATTAATTATTTTTCCTTTCCTCTTCTCAACATAGCAGAAGAGAGTGAATTACTTTTGTGGGTGCTTGGCCAATATCAAAACACAAGTGTATGCACAGGTCCCTCTGCAGACACAAAAACTTGGTAACTCATCAGGCCTCTTCTTCCTTGAGTCATTGAGCACAGATTAATCTTTGCTCCAGCATTCATGTGGCCTTTGGGTGTTCTAAAGCAGCAGCCCCCAAGCACCAAACAACTTCCATGGTGAGTCTGCTAAAGACTTTGTGTCTCTTCCCCCTCAAAACATCAAGTCATGTTTGGAAAAGAAGCTGCTAGTTCCAGATGGATCACAGAATGACATCAGAGATCCACTGAACTGAACTGAAAGATGTTTTAAATTAATTTTAAGGCAAAAGGAGAAAAAGAAACACCCAACACCACAGAACTGAAACCCTGCTCTTCAACAGAACAACTTACTCTCTGTTCGTGTCTTGCACAGAATTTCACTCGACTGGAGCTAATGTCTGCTTCAGAGGAAAGGATTATGGGGATTGTAAGAGAGGTTTCTAAGAAACAGAGGAATGGTCTGATCTGAGCAAAGCAAATAATGAGGCCTGCTGGCAAATGAAACACTGAGCCTAACATCAAGCTGTAAATGAGCAGAGATGAATATGCTGTTAGAAGCTGCTTTGTGGAAGGACTTAACAAAAGTGTTTAGTGAATGCAAACCATCTTGCACCCAGAGAAGTTAGGAAGGAACAGTGCAGATTCATAGCAGTAGGTATTCACCACCAAAAGCTGCTCTTTTGAACGCTGATGGGTTAAACTAGTACAAAGTAAATGAGTAACTTTACATTTCAACAGCAATTTATGTGCAAACTCACAGAAGAGAGGAGATTTGTGGTTTCTGTTTTGTCTAAAGCCCAAAGGATGCTAAT
>NW_005054446.1:642914-645307 GCF_000277835.1 Geospiza fortis
TACCCTGGGAAGGTCTAGAGTTATTTGTCCCACTGTCCCCAAGTGGACACACTGTGCTAAATGGTATAAGAGTTAATCTGTGTAAGTTTAGAGCAGACAATTTTATTTAATTGACCATGGAATAAGCATGAGTTTAATGTCTCAAATACATTTAAGATGAAAAATCATTGTATAAAATGGCCATGACTGCCTGCCAGCATTAATGACATAACCCACTCTCCATGGCCAGGTGGAACAAAAAGCCATCCTCATGACAAGGAATGGGACTCTTAAATACTGTTTTCATCTTCCCAGTGTTTGCAGAGCTCTAGCACATGGGTGGTGGTTGGACCGAGGCTGGAGGGAGCAGGGGTTGTGCTGTATTCTCAGTTGTGGTCACTGCAGGGGTGGCTAAGCCTGGGTCTTCAACAACTGTGGGTGTGTGACACCATGTCCAGCCCATGTCGCTGTCCCTGAGCACCAGAAGCTGCGTGAGAAGTAGCTGGTGATCCCACAACTACCTCTGATGGCAATGGCTTCTCCCAGCACTGCTGCCTCTTGCCCCCCCTTGTCTGATCCTTCTGGCAGCAGACCTGCCTGCTCACGTTCTCTCACCAGCTGTGCCACCTGGCTGCACCTACTTCTGTTCCTGTCCTTCATCCTTAGGGTTTCAAATCTTCTTAATCTTCCTTTTTTTTTCCCTTTCTCTTTGTTTTTCTCCTTTTCTGCTCAGAGCATGAAGGCTCTTTCCAGTGGCTGTGACACTGGAGGCAGGTAAATAAAGGGATGCTGTCAACCTGTGGTTTTGAATGGGAATGTGATTGCTTTCTCCCAGAGCAACTGCAATGATTTTAATCTGTTTGTTATGAATGTGGCTTCTAAAACCAGTTTGTTCTCTCAATAGGCAGCAAGTGGAGTAGTGAATATTGTGGATATTGTGGATGAGACCTGGGTGCAGACACAGCATCCTGTTGTGGCCACAGCCTTGTCACCAGCACTGAGGAGTGGCACGTGGCAAGGCTGGGTTGGTGGAGACCCAGAAGCTTCATGTCTGGGGAGGCAAAAGAAAAAGCTGAGCACAGACAGGTGAGGGACATCCCAGCACCAAAATAGTTTCAAATCTGCCAGGAGGACTGGGGATAGAGTGTATGTCAAAATGGGGAACCTGCAGCATCCTCAATAGAAGCCTGCCATGGTGTCTGGCATGGAACACATGTTGTTTGGGACAAATAGGTGTATTTTTGAGATTATTCCATTACTCAAATATGACGTCTATGACATTGGATTGACTCTCTCATCTCTGTTTAGTTTATCTTGCATGAGTATTTTCACAGGGGAGAAGGAGATGAAAAGGTGAACTATATCAAATTGCTGACAACAACAGTGCAACAATGCCAGTGCATGACAAATTTCTTGCTCAGTTTCACCTATTCTGGCACAATCAGGCACATACCTTAGGGTCAGCTTAGCAATGAGATGCTTGCAGAGAGCCCTGTGTTAGAAAGCAGCGAAGGGAAGAGTTTTTCTGGGACTGCAGACATGCTGTTTGGGTTGTGGTTTTTGAGGAAGAACATTTGAGGATAGGTGAGGAACTCAGTCCCACTTTTCTTTGAGACAAGTACAAACCCCTTTCTGCCCTGCGAATGTCATGCTGTGAATCAATAACCCTAAGTGTTGTACACAGGTCTCTTACACTGCTGTTTAATTACATAAACACTAATGAAGAATACTGGACCAATATCATGGCCAAACTGATGTTAAAAACTTGAAAACCACAGATCAGGTGGCAAGAAATTTGTGGAATAAGAATGTGCAATGATCTCTTGTGCCTGTCCTTGTGTGCTGCAAGATTATCCCAATTTCTCACAATTTCTTGTCAGGTTCTATATGAGCTTGTCCCCTAGCTGAACCCTATTTGCCTCAGACAGTGCTCTTTGGCATCTTTTCCAAATGTGATTGCACCCTCTATTGCATGAATTAGAGCTGTTTTTATACAGACAAATACCTTTTATTCCTACTATGACTACTGATTTATTTGCTACAACAAATTCTACAAGACCTAAATACTAATATATACTAGGGATTCTTGCAGTGTTATGGTAAACTCTGAAGATAAAATTAAGAATGCTTAATGATTAAGGCTCTGAATTTTAAGTTTTATTTTAAAAGTAGCGCAAACTGCATTACATCATTACATCTTTGTTTGCAAACGTGAGGAAATTTGAAACACAAACCCAAATTATGGCACTGTAAAATAAAATTGCCTAATTTCTTTAGCCTAGGAAGGGGAAGACTTAAATAGAGAAGTGCATCATGTTTTACGGCATCTGCTCTACAGGCCTATCAAAAAATATCTCTGTACCCGCTAAAAATCCTACTATCACGATCCGCCCCACCGGTGCCAATTTGGGAAT
>NW_005054446.1:646132-653984 GCF_000277835.1 Geospiza fortis
GGGTCAGCACCAGGGTCAGGGCCGGCCTTCCCCCGCGGCGCCGATGACTGTGGGGTTTTGGGAACCCTCGGTAGCCGACGCAGAAAAATCGGAACCAGATTTGCCAGAGAAGTAGAGTTATTTTCGGCGTAGCGGTGGCAGGAGGAGCGGTGAGGGCGGACCACATTGCCCGAGCACTCGCGTTTGTGTGGATAGCAGCCGGCATAGCCAGCATCGCCTTCCACTGTGATGTGCAAGTGTTGCTATAACAGATGTGGAGTGCGAAAAATCCCAAATAACTATTGACACTGAGGGCTAGCAGCCACACTGAGGGAGAGGTTTCCTGCCTTGCCGCTGCTGTGATCACCAGATCACAACAAATCATCAGATTTACCCGAGGGCAGGTTTGAGATGTCTTCCTGTGAACTGCCAGTAAGCTGAGGAAGATGAGGGGATTGAGGATATAGGCTCAGTTCATAGTTTTACAATGATTTTCTGCTGGACCATTGACATGCTGTCAATAATAGCCTTTCGTTTCCATTAATTGCAGGTCACCACGTGTATTTTTGAGCCATGCATGTGGGGGGATCTTTCCTTATATCACTAAAACATTGCCACTTAGGACTTGGAATGCAGTCACTTTGCAATACACAGTAAAAGAGATAAAGGAAGATCTAGTATGAAATAAAAACTAATAGATGGAGATAAGGAGATAACACCCTCTGTGCCAATGGCAAGGTATAATAGTAGTGAAGGGGGCTGCTAGCTCATCTTTGTCATGGCTCTGTGAAAGGGTTGTTAGAGCAACTGTCATGAATCTGATTGGGTTTTCATTATGTCTTCTTTCAGGTATCTCCTCATTTTTAACAAATTCTCATTGTGAGGATATTGCTTTTTCCTGGAGGCTGATAAAGGTACTTTGCAAAGTAAGTACTCTGCTTGTGAGAGACATGGGTCATAAGAAGTTCTCAGTAATTTGGAGAAACAGTGTCAAGGGGAACAGTGGTGCAGACATCTTCACAAAGTCTCTGTACACTTCTCTTTCTGCTGGTCCTTGTATGGGACTTTGTGGCTAATGAGCTTTCCCAGCAAGATGCAGCTTGCTGTTGGTGCTGTGAGATGTGGGTTGTCAAGATGTGCAGCTGGGATTATGAATTGCCTGTTCTTCTCTCTTGCATGATATACACTTCTTCTGAGGAGAATCAGTCAAGGAAACCCTTGATACAATGTTAGCAATATTTCAATAGATGCCTTCTCACTCTCATCCTTCCTTATCCTCTTTGGCCCCCAAATGCACTCAGGTTACTCCAGCTGCAATCTCCTGTGAGGTGCTGGGCAGTCAGTTTTGTATTGTGCAGTGTCTCTGATCCCTGCAAGGAGCTGAGGATTGGTCTGTGTAGGCATCATCCCCCATGCTTAACACTTCTTGGGTTAGTGTGATGGTAAACCTGGGCTTCTGGGGTTCTGCTTTTGGTAATAGTTGGGGATGTACAATAAATTGTGGCTTTGTGTAGCCTAAGGGCTACAGGAAGGAAGAGCAGTGCATGAAAGGTGCCAGATGAAGAAGCAGAAAACATGAGATTTAGGGGAGTGCTGTCCAGCCAAAGAGTAGAAGAGCTGGGAGTTTTTTCCCCAGGGGAAGTGTAATCAAAAGTGTAAGAGACTTGTTTTACTCACTAGTGTGCAGTTGTGAGGGTTTGGTGAAGAGGGATGGGATGATGAGGAGCTGTTCTTGTGCAGCAGCAGCTTTTGGGCAAGGAGGCATAAGGAAAAGGTCAGACTTCACTCATGAGCTGTTTCCATTTCTGGCAAAAAGAATCAAGAAATCACATGTGGTTCGTTTATGCAGCAGATCCGTTGGCATCTCTCTGATGTGCTATTTTGGAAGCCATTTGGCTGTTTTACCCACCACACTGTGCAGGCTTTGGCTACAGGAGTGGCTCTGATGAGATCCAAGGAGCCTATTCAGCACTTGGGAACCATTAAGCACTGAAAGAAGAGTAGCAGTTTTGAGGGTGGCTTGTGGGGTATGAATCTTCTCATGATTCACTTCCTAAGGATCAGACCCCCTCCTTGCAATGGAGATATCTCTGCTGAATTCAGGAATGGAAATAGGAATAAAACCAAACTTGGTCATTGAGAAAAAGGTGTTGCATTAAGCCTTGGCCTCTGCATAGGCAGCAGGAGTCCTAGGATCAGTAGCAAAAGAATTTCTTGCCAAAGTGATTTCATGTTGCAGCAGGGGTCTGGAATTTGCTGCCAGGCCACAGCTTTGCATTATTGTAAACATAGACTGAGATGATTTGTTTTTTTAGCTTGAGCGAGTTTAACTCAAGTGAATTCTACATAAATGTAAACCCTTTGCTGACCCAATGGGAACTTCTGGGAAGTGTGACTGTTAATTGTTTTAAATATTTCAATCCTAATCCCCTGTGATGGTAGGCAAATACTTAGGTAACCTAGACAGCATCTCTGGAGTTTCATTCTGCAAAGATGCATGAGATGTGCCCATAAAGCACAAACACCTTCCATCAAGAGATGAAAAGAAGAGGTTGTAACTAACACAAAGGCCATACTTAATATGTGAAATATTGAGAAATGACTTGAACTTCAGTCAAAAAAATTAAGCAAAGTGTGGTGGTGTTTGTAGGGGTTTTAGGATGAGGGAAGAGATGAGAATTTTGACTTTATGTTTTAGAAGGTTGATTTATTACTTTATGATATATGTTATATTAAAATGATATATTAAAACTATATTAAAAGAATAGAAGAAAGGATTTTATTAGAAAGTTAGTAAAGAAAAGAAAGGAATGATAATAAAATTTTGTGACTGTTTACAGTGGCGACACAGGTGGTTGTTATTGGTTATCAAGTAAAAACAATTTTACATGCTGGGTAAACAATTTTTTAAATCAAATTTTAAAGTAGCAAAACATGGAGAAGCTGAAAAGATCTTAGCGAAAGGATTTTTCATAAAATATGTCTGTGACAGCAAAGTTTTGGTTACCTCAGCCATTTTGTTCTGAGCTATTTGTCTTCCAGACCCCTTGCCACGATGATTCCACCATCTGCACCAAGCCCTGTCAGCGATGCTGCGCTCCTGTCAGGTGTGGCCTCTCAGGAGGTCTGGAGATCATCAGCCCCAGGCTACTCTGGGCTGCCCACACGGCACATCAGCCACCGGGCCAACAACTTCAAGAGACACCCAAAGAGGAGGAAACACATCCGGCCCTCACCTCCACCCCCACCCAACACTCCCTGTCCCATGGACCTGGTTGACTTTGGGGATCTCCAGCCTCAAAGGTCTTTCCTGGAACTCCTTTTCAATGGGTGCATTCTCTTTGGGCTTGAATTCAGCTATGCCATGGAAACAGCCTATGTTACCCCTGTGCTGCTCCAGATGGGGCTTCCAGACCAGCTGTATGGAATGGTGTGGTTCATCAGCCCTATATTAGGTAACTTTTCGTGGTGCTATTTCTTCCCTCTTAGTTTTTCCACTATGGGTTTTTTTTTTTTTTTTAATTCTTTGTTTGCAGTACCTCAGCTGTTCATGAGGATTCTCTCTCAAGGTTAAGAAGTACTAACCAAAATTTCAGACAAACAAATAGGAGGACAATTCTTGCCGTGTCCTGCCTGAAATAAGACAAACGTGCTCAAAATATCTGTTCTTTTAATAGCTTCTCAACCTCTTAAAAGTTGTGTGAGGGTAACCTTTGGTTGCTCTGTTCCTGTGCTTGAAAACAAGCATAAGAAGATCAGTGTATCCATTTATGTCCCCATGAAAAAAAGCATACAGAGGCAGTTTTCAAGGGTGTGTGAAAAAGAGCAGAGTGGGATTGCCTTCTCCTGTTTAACTTTCTGAAACAATTGAGTTGTTCCAATGATGAAAGACCATTGACCACTGGTCATGCAGGCATTGAATTACTTGCCTTAGCACAGAGGCAAGGCTGGGAGTGAATCCATTACTATGGATACCACTGGAAAATTTTGTTCTGCCTGTCCTTGTACTCACAACATGTGCTTTGGAAGAAGAGACAGGCCCCTCCTAACAGGCTGGCACAGATTAATACAGGCATCTTTCCTACTTGCATATTTGCTTCCTGCTGTTTTCCAGCTAATCCTGCAGGGGATCTCACATCTAATATGGGATAAATGAGATAGCTTGTAATGAGCAGAGTGTTTAAGAATGTGTAACTTGTACTCTGAGTCTTCACCTGGTGTCAAACTCTGTGTTGCTGATGCAGAGTGAAGTGCCCTGCAGTGAGCAGCAGCACATTCTGAGTCCCTGTCCTGGGCAACGCCAGGCACTGTGCTGTGTGTGTCCCTGGGTGACTGGGGATGTCACTGCCCTGTGGTATTCTGCCTTAACTGCCTTTTAGGGCATGCCTGTTTTAACTCCTCTGTGAAACAGGCTTGTAGAAGAATCCTGTCCATTGGTGATTCCTTTTTTTCTAGGGTTTTTGCTACAGCCTTTGCTGGGAGCCTGGAGTGACAGATGCACATCAAGATTTGGGAGGAGAAGACCTTTCATTCTGGTTTTAGCAGTAGGTGTGTCTTTTAGAAATGATGGGCATAACACTTAAAAACATTGTGCATCTCTCTTCTGTGACACCCCTTGTGGCACTCAGCTGAACAAAATGCTCCTGAGGTGTTGGGTGTTATGGGTCTGAAGAAGATGGTGAGTGACACAGCTGATGCTTTGGCAGCTGGAGATCCACACACAAAAACTTCTCAGAGTCTGACAGGATGTTTTGAGGGTCAAGAATGTGGATGTTTTTGGCCAAAGTAAACTCTAGACATTTGTTAAGCTTGAATAGTGGAAAAGGATTATGTGTGTCCTGTAAGCCACACTAATTTTCCAGGCTGCATTGATATGAACAAGAGCAATAGTGCTTGCTGCAAGGCTGTGCAGGTAGAATGATGCTTTTGGAGTCTGGAGCTCTGCAGGCTTGCTGACAAACAGTGACTGATTTTGTTTTGGTTTTGTTCCCAGGAGCATTGCTTGGGCTCTCACTTATGCTGAATGGCAAAGATATAGGGAGTGCCTTGTCTGACACTGAGAATAACCACAAATGGGGGATCATCCTTACAGTCTGTGGTGTTGTCCTCATGGATTTCAGTGCAGATTCAGCAGACAATCCCAGCCATGCCTACATGATGGATGTGTGCAGCCCAGTGGATCAGGACAGGGGCCTCAACATCCACGCTTTGTTAGCAGGTATGTCTTCTTGGTGCTTCCTGGGAGATGTGAGCCCTGAGTAAACAAGCCCTGCTGGGAGAAAGCAGGGTGTAAACACTGGTCTTTTCCTGAATAAGCATAAGGACCAAATACTGAGAGGTATCACTAATTAACCATAAAAAAAAAATTACTTATTGCAAAAGGCTTTTGTAATTACCTCAATTCAAACAAGATACAGTCTTGGGCTGTTTATCTGAAGGTCCTCAAACAGTCTTGGGCTGTTTATCTGAAGGTCCCTCACATATTTTGTAAGACTTATGGAAACAAAATTATCCCTTGAGGGAGGAGGTTTGTCTTCCTGCAGGTGTGGAATATGTGTCTTGTAGCTGCTTTGTTGGAGGCAAAAGTGCATACTGGGTGCTGTTGATCCCTCACTGCTGTCATCTTCAATTGCTGTGCTGCCCTGTTCTAGGAGACTGTTCCACACTATTGAATGTGTTTGTGAGTAAGACAGGAGAGTGTTGAAAGACTTTCACCATGTGAATGGAGACAAAGGTGCTCTCAAAACGTCCCTGTTCATCGGTAGTAACACAGTGGCAGTTTTGCACACTGTCAACACAGTGCTGAGTAATGAGCTTGCTACACTTCTGAAGTGATTGGATCTGTCTTAGTTAGATCTGCATTCCTCATATGAGGAAAATGGATTTTCACTTTCAGGAAAACAGTCTTAGCTGAATGATTGCAGAGCCTTGTCACAAGGCTGGTGGACACTTCTGTTTACGGACTGAAATAGCTAAAGGTAAGGTGTTTTGTTCTTGGCAAAGAAAAATTATAATTTTAAATTATTTGTATCATCACTTTCACAGCACTTTCTCCCTCTTTCTGTGCCATGTTGGTACATGCAGACTGTCCTTTTGGCACAGCTGTGTTTATTAGTGCATTTGAAGTGAAAAGGGATCAAATAGTAAACCAGAAATGTCAGATTCTACTCATGATTCATTATACAAGTGATGCTGTGCTGCTGCTGACTTGTGGGACTGGATAGAGAAGATAATCTTAGCTCTGTTTTTCCACCAGGTCTTGGAGGTGGCTTTGGTTATGTTGTTGGAGGAATACACTGGGATAAAACCAGTTTTGGAAAAGCTGTAGGAGGGCAACTTCGTGTCATCTATGTCTTCACCTCAATTGTACTGACTATTGCTACTGTGCTGACTCTAGTTAGCATTCCAGAGAGGCCCTTAAAGTCCTCTAACAGGAAGAAAAAGGTGATGAAAAGTCCAAGTCTTCCTCTCCCTCCTTCTCCACCTTTCTTCTTTGAGGACAATGTAAATGAAAACTCTGCTTCTCATAACTCAGCTCACTTACATTCAAGTTTTACGAGTCCTGTTTCCCCCATGAGCCCACTCACGCCAAAATACGGGAGTTTTATCAGCAGAGACAATTCTTTGACAGGACTTAATGAGTTTGCATCATCCTTTGGGACATCAAATATTGACAGTGTGCTTATAGACTGTTTTACAGGCGGGCATAATAGTTACATGACACTTCCAGCTAGTTTGTCCAGGCAGCCTGTCAGTGTCAGCTTTCCTCGGGTGCCTGATGGCTGTTACCATGGAGCAAATGGAATTCTGGAGCAAGGGGAAGGCAGCTTAACATCAGGGTGTGACAGTGATGTGCTGAGAGTGGGCTCACTGGATGCAATAAAGCCACGGTCATCAGGGATCTTGAAAAGACCTCAGACCTTGGCCATTCCAGATGCTGTAACAGGACACTGCCCAGAGAATAACAGAAGAAGAAATGTAACCTTCAGCCAGCAGGTAAGAGCAGGAAATCAATGATATGACCGTGTAAGCATGAGTGTTATTAATATCTTCATATAGTTTTAAATATGTGGTGCATAAATTATTTATTAAAGACTTCTTGTGACAGCTTCCTCATAAAAGTCATTATAGGAACAGCACACCTGCTATGGCTCTATATCAGTAAAGTAGTGGGTAGAGTGTGAATTATGGCTGACAGTCTGTCAGCTGCCTTAGTTAAGATGGGAGACATGGGAATGTCCCACTCTTAACTGGGCCACTTGTGAGAGTTAGGTCAGTATTTTTAGTCCTGCTTCACTACCAAGGGAGCTACCACATGAACATAGAAAAGGTCACATTTTTATTGAGCCTGTATCTTCCCTTTCCACAGAAAGACCTGCAAAATAGGGCCAGGGATAGGATTCTCCCATGAGCTTCTCCTTATGGCAGTCATTACATCTGGCTCCATCAGGGAGGTGAGCTTTCCCTTACTGAGGGATAAGACTCTGACCTCACCTCCCACTGTTGGTGATAACTTGGAATGTCTGAGACCTCTGCATGCTGGCCCATTTTTTTATGATCTGGGATGAGGTAAACAGTCCTCTGTTTTTTTTTTTTTTGTTTGGTTTGGGGATTTTTTATTTTATTTTAATTTTTGGGGGTGGTGGTTTTTTGTTTGTTTTGTTTGTTGTTGCTGTACTTTTGACCCAGTTTGTGAGAGCAGACTTTGTTAGGGCCAGGATTTTACATACTGGGCACACTGAAGTTGAGCATTGAGGTTAGCAAGCAGTGATAATGTGTTTCAATTAAACTCATCCTCTTCTTCCTCAGTGTCTCTAAAACTTCAGGATCCACATTCACCTGAAAGTGGGTACAGCTCCTATAAATGCAGTGG
>NW_005054446.1:654002-654256 GCF_000277835.1 Geospiza fortis
CCTGTGCATCTGAATGTGGTTACCAAGTCCCCTAGTGAAGGGAAGGAGCTGGTTCAAGCACACTGAAAGCTACAGTGCAGCGCTGCCATTGTCACTTGTTCCACTCTAATACACTTCTTAATCTCCAAGTCAACATACTCCAGCAGCAGAGTTTAACTTTCAGATGATCAGATAGGTGTGCAATATTGCATCCATCTGCTTGAAGGATGTTTGTGCTTCCCTTGCTGTGCTGTTGACCTGGCAGTTCTCATGGT
>NW_005054446.1:654271-661163 GCF_000277835.1 Geospiza fortis
GAACGGGGTGAAGTACGAGAGCGAGCTGAACGAACCGGGCGAGGCCTCGGAGCAGCCCCTGTCTGTGAAGCTGCTGTGCTCAACCATCTGCCACATGCCCAAGGCTCTCCGAAACCTCTGCATCAACCACTTCCTAGGTACTCCCAAAGCACCCTCTTGCCTTCTCCAGGGACTATTGTATTTGCAAGGCATCCCCTGATGAAGGCAGGAATGATGCATCTGACTCCATGTTCTGAGAAGGCTAATTTATTACTTTATAATACTATATATTCTATTCTATTCTATTTACATTATAATACTATATTATATTTACTTTATAATACTATATTATATTAAAGAATGTATACTATATATATTCTTTATCTATACTATACTATACTATACTGAAGAATGCAGAAAAGATACTCACTGAATGCTAAAAAGACAATAATGAAAACTTGTGACTCTTTCCAGAGTCCCGACACAGCTTGGCACCAATTGGCCAAAGAGTGAAAACAACTCACAGCAGAATCCAATGAAACAATCACCTGTGGGTAAACAATCTCCAAACACATTCTACACAAGCAAAACACAGGAGAAGCAAATGAGATAAGAATTGTTTTCCTTTTTCTCTGAGGCTTCTCAGCTTCCCAGAAGAAAAATCCTGGGTGAAGGGATTTTTTCAGAGAATGTGAATGCCCCAAGGGAGGACTCTACCTTGGGTGAACCTTTTTCAGTATTTTATCTATTGCTGCAATGGCTGCTAATAGAGACAATTGATTTCTTCCATATAGATACTAATGAGGTACCTTCTTAGAACAATTAGAAAGGGAAAAAAACCCAAAACATCCCAGCAAAGCAGTAAAGCCTGTGTTCCTAGAAAGGGAACAAGAACCTAAATCAGCACATCTTAAGGGGAATGTTCACACCAAGCAGAAAGATGAGATTTGTTGTATTTCCACGCTTCCACCCTGAGACTGGCATTTACTTTCCGCCCTTTGCTCATGTCCAGGGGTCCCAGAGCAGGCCAAGAGGAGGTGTGGAAAATGGCATTGCAGCAGTGCCTGTAACCAGTATAGTATTACCTTCACTCTTAACCAGTGTGTGATTGGTGTTTAGGAAGGGCTTGTGGTCATTCCAGTTTACACTAAATTGGACAGAAGGGACCAGGTAATTAATACTCATTGGCTGTGAAAGGAATTAGGGGATTGTCTACATCAATGGCCTTGGTGCCAATTTGTGAGCAGAATTTTTAACTGTGTCAGAGGCACTCTGGAGTCTGCAACCATGACATAAGGAGCACTCCTTCCATTCCTACGTGGGAGGATAACAGCAACCTGAAATTACTATGGCATGAGCCACTGTTAAACTGAGTGCTGTGTCCTGTCAGAACCTGAAGGCAACTCAGACTGCTGTCATCTATTTTCTGTCTTGCTAAACCAGTATTTTGTGGCCTTTAGTCAGCCTCGAGGTTTCCACTTAGGAATTCAAATGGTAAATCTTGGTCTTTAAAAGCCTGAATGTCTTTAACAAACATTGCAGCATTATGCACGGGGAGCAGCGGGCTCAGATAAATGTGGCTGGATGTTATGTAACACTCAGCTTGTACAACCTGTCCTGGGGTGTGATTGTAATACACCTGATAACATCCCTGTAAGCTTACAAGGGGAAACAGATGTTCTGAAATCCTAATAAGTTACTTTTCTCTTCTTTCAGGGTGGCTTTCATTTGAGGGGATGTTACTCTTTTATACTGACTTCATGGGAGAAGTGGTGTTCCAAGGGAACCCAAAAGCACCTCACAACTCAGATGAGTATCAGAAGTACAACACTGGGGTCACCATGGGCTGCTGGGGAATGTGCATCTATGCATTCAGTGCTGCTTTCTATTCAGGTACTTGGTACAGCTGTCTGAACTATTGCTTTGTGAAAAGATGTATTTCTTAAAAGTGGTGATTCTGCAACAAGTGGGCCAGTGTTTGTGTTGCACACAGCCTACCAATGGCACAAGTGCTGTAGCAGAGTTCTTTATCACCCCATTACCTCTGCTGCTTAGCTTGGCCTGCACTGACAGCAGGCGAGATCAGCAACCCAGTGAAGACACATCTCTTTTAGGATGTGGTTCCTTTCACAAGTGGCATTTTCAAAGTACATGGAATGCAGAGATCCATGCAGTCACCATAGGCACAGTTCTGGTGCAGCACCACCCAGGCAGAGCACTCAGGTGTCATGTGCCACCCCAGCCCTTTGTCATGTGTGTCAGTGTGTCATGCCTCTGCCTGCCCACCCCCAGCAGCTCCCATTGAGCCCTCTGGGACAGGGGCAGTGCCAGGCCTCAGCTCTGTCATGCCCTCTGTGCAGACAGGGCAGCAATGCTGCATCATGGAAGCCAGGTTTGGAAGGGTCCTTGGCACTCCCGTGCAAGCCACCAATTCCTCAGAGGTTCCACTGAGATGTGGCTGCCTAAGCAAGGGTGGCAGTGAGGAGGGCTGCAGGTCACCCCAAAGCTGTCCCATTTCCTTGCAGCTGTGCTGGAGAAGCTAGAGGAGCGCTTCAGCACACGGACCCTGTACTTTGTGGCATATTTGGCCTTTGGGCTGGGCACGGGCCTGGCCACGCTCTCCAGGAACGTCTACGTGCTGCTGTCCCTGTGCGCCACCTACGGCATCCTGTTCGCCACGCTCTGCACGCTGCCCTACTCGCTGCTCTGCGACTACTACCAGAGCCGAGAGGTGAGCCCCGGGCTGGGAGGGGCCGGGAGCCCCGGGACACCCCTGGCTCTGTGCCTGTGTCCCCTGGGACACCTCTGACTCTGTGCCTGTGTCCCCCTGACTCTGTGCCTGTGTCTCTCCTGACTGTGTCCTGTGTCCCCGCAGTTTGTCGGCTCGCAGGCGGAGGGCACTCGCCGTGGCATGGGCGTTGACATCTCCCTGCTGAGCTGTCAGTACTTCCTGGCGCAGATCCTCGTGGCGCTGGCCATGGGGCCGCTGACGGCGGCCGTGGGCAGTGCCAGCAGTGCCATGTACTTCTCCAGCCTCGTGTCCTTCCTGGGCTGCCTCTTCTCGTCCCTCTGTGTCACCTACGAGCTGCTGCCCCCCGAGGAGCTGCCGCCCGTGGAGGAGCAGCGCCCGCTCCTGCCCCGGGCGAGGAACCAATAAACGGGAGGAGCTGCCACGGCCTCTGCTGCCTCCTGGCCTCACCCTCGGCCTCCCTATCGCGACAGGACGGGCTGTGCCCCCCTGGGACGGCAGCAGGGGCTTGGCACACGCAAAGAAAGGTCTGTGCTGGCTTTGCTGGGCTTTCCCCTGCCGGAGGGAAGGTGAGGGGTGAGGCAGCGGTGCCTGGCACTGCTCGTGTCCCTCCCCGAGGTGGCACAGGGGGCTGGGTGTGCCCTGGGGCCGTGCCCTCCGTGCCTCTGGTGCTGCTCTCCCGGGCTGGCTGCATTGTCCTGCATGGGGCAGGAGATCTGCAAGCTCCCTCAGTCGCTGCTGGGCTGCAGGCACTGCTGCAGAGATTGCCACCGTGGGAATGGTGACAGTGCCACTCTGGGGACAGAAGGTGCCACCTCCCGGCCAGGCAGAGCAGCCCTGGTCACCAAGGTCGGAGGTGATTCCTGAGGGAGCTGCAGCTCCAGCCTGCAGCCTCTGCCTGTGGGAGGCCTGGCTCTGGAGGGCGCTTTCCAAAACTCTGGGAAGGCTGAGAGCAGCTGGTCTTGCTTGGGTGGTGTAAGTCCTGTCAGGTGTCAGTTAAGGCCAGGAGTTAAGTCATTAATAAAACTAATTCTGGGTGCACAGAGCTCCCACCAGCAGAACTGCTCCAAGACACCTCTGTGGGCTGCCAGCACTGTGGCCTGGCTCCCACACCCCACTCTGGGGGTCCTGGCTGTGCTCCTTGGTGATGTTTACCAATATTGTGCATATTCCCTTCCTCATTAGAGTTTAATTAAGACTACAGGAGTTTGTGATGACTTAGCAGGAGGATTTGTCCATAATGCAATTCAGCAGTTGTCCATAACCCAGTTCTGGGGAGAAAGGTCTTTTCCCATCAACCTCCCTTGGGCAGAAGGTTACTCTCAAGAACTTTACTCATAAGAAAAATCATTTGAATGGAGGCCTGCATCACATCATTCTTGTTTATACAATTTTATCTTGGGACATTCTGAAGTCTGGGGATCAGTGGCTCAGTGCTTGTCAATTACAGCTGCATCTTCCACATCTCAATGAAACCAGTAAAAGAGCTTTGGGTTTCATTACATGAGAGATTTCTTAATTATTCTGATTTTAGAAGGTGGTGTGTGAGAATTTTTACAAATTCTAGTTAAGGCCAGGAGTTAATTTTAAGTCATTAATAAAACTATTTGTAAAGCCCCTGTCAGTCTGCCTCTGTTCTTGGGGAGCAGCCAAGTTCTGCCAAGGCTGGTGGGCATTTTGTGTTCACATGTGCTGTGCATGGCATCCCTGCAGAGATTATACTTGGTCCCTAGATCCAGAAGAAGGGTTTTCTCTGGAGAGTCACTCCTTTTAAATGGGTTGTACCTCACTGTTCACTAAGTTGATTCTGATCTATGATGCCAGGGTGAAATAATAACTGTAATCTTGAGTTGCTGTGGCTTACTGTAATCCAGTGCTGAAAGAATAATACATAACTTGTACAAACCCCTCATTTTTATCATCTGCTCCCAATTTTTATATTTTAGAAGCAAGTATTGACTTAAACAGAGGAATACTGCTGAAATGAAGTCAAGCACTCAGAGATAAAGGCCTGTTAGCTGTCAGACTCATGAGTACATTCATCTTTCATTTCTTTCTTTGGGTTTACATGGTGTCACATCTGCAGGAATATCTGTGCCATTCCCTTCATTATGGGACAGCTGTCCCCAAGAATGTTCAGGACAAAGCTGGGACAAATAACATGGAAACAATGGCATTTGGCACTTCTGACAATCTAAACACTTGACTTTGGAGAATTATTCTTTTCTTGTTAGTCTGCTTTGTAATCTTAATTTCTCTTCCTTCTCAAACTTTTAAACTCAAAAATTATTTTATTTTTTGTTTGGTCCCACTAATGTGGTATTAGTTCTTAAAGCTTTTTTTTCTCCTTTAAGTTTTGTAGCCAGCCTTTATTGCACTAAATGGATTGTGAGCACTTTACTTTTCCAGGTTGCTGGAGCTGCAGATCATTTTGTTGTAAGTGAAAATCTTCAAAAAATTCACAAACCAATGTATTTGATTATAATGTTTGTCTCCATTTCCCTCTGTAAATAATATCAACTACATTTATGTAGTTATAAAACTATTGCTATGCCTGTATGCCTTGCCCAATGGACTCTATATTAAATTTTTTTTTTATTTTATGGGATATGGACTTTATTTTGCATATGTATTTATGTAGGACTTCTAAGTCAACATCAGTGTGTGTTAATTTGGGGCTTTGAGCAATACTAGTGGTGTCTGGGAAAAAAAAAAGAGCCTGTCATCATGCAGAGTTAAAAGTTGCACCAAATCCTTAGAAATAACTTCAAAAAGAGGCATTGCTTACTTGCTGATTCTTTTCCTTTGTCAGACATTTTGTATTTTACAGAAATGACTGTATATGGTCCCTGGTGAACTGTGAGCTGCAACGTGATGTTCCCCTTCTGGAATCCAAAGGCTTCAAATATTCTGTCTAAATTTGCAAGTTACTGATTAAAAAAAAGATGCATGAGTTTAGGCAGGAAAATGATTTTACACTGTGCTGTTTTTCAGGTTAATTTTGATTAAGTCCATATCATTAAAGGTTGCTTCATGGTAATTATTTGTGATGTTTGTAAATGTATTTATTACACTTGTACAGAAGCAGGGAAAATGGGGAGAGGGATGGAGAAAAGACCTAAGTGGTTTTCACATGTTTCTAATCAAGCTACCTGTAACCATTTCAGCATGTCTGCAGCTCACTCAGCCTCTGCTCTGTCACTCAGAAAAACCTCATGATTTCAGAACTTCTGCTGTTCTTTGGTTGGAAAAATAAATCTTTTCAAGAATAAAATAGAATAAAATTTATATATATAAATATAGTATGTATCTAGTGTATATAAGGCATATTGGGAAATACTTAAGTGTTCTCTAGACAATTTATTTTCTACAAATGAGTAATTAAGCACCTTGCACTCCATAGGAGATACACTTTATTAAAAAAATAAAATGTGTAATTTCTTAATGTGTTCTCCCTCCCTCAGAGGTTACACAACAGCTTTAGTGAGATGCAACACTGGAAACTTGTTTTTGCCTGACATTTGTAGAATCATTTAAGTGTTGGACAAAGGAAACCCCAAAAGCTCAGGGGTCCATCTAAGGTAGGAGAGACTTGGGTGGGTTTCTTGTCTCTTGGAACAGAGTCAAATATGGGATTAAATAGCAGGACTTGCAAAGAGGGACTGGGGGAGTGAGTTACATGAGACTGAAATCTTTCTCTTTTGCTTTTAAATGAACAAACAGCCCCAGAACCTCTCTGGAGAAAGTAAACAGAAAACCAGCTGCATTTCTATTTGCATCTGTCTGCGCCAGGCCTGCCCTGAGCCACTGCACTGCTCTGTTACAGTAAATCACAGCCAGGAGTCAAAACCAGAGGAGCTGGCCAAAGGCACACCTGGGGAATTCCCTCCTGGAACGCTCCTGTAGCTGCAGGAGAGCAGCAAAGCCTCTTCTGTGCACTGCACGTGGCAGCAGTGAGCCTGACCGAGAGGAGTCTGGAGAAAGCAGCAGAGGGACGGTGCAGAGTGCAGAGGTAACGTTTTAATGGGGTCAGATGCACTGACAGGGCGGGAGAGACCTCGGGCCCGGGCAGGCTGGAGCAGCACCGGACTGGAGCAATCCTGGGCCGGTGCAGTCCGGGGCCGGAGCAGCCCCGGGTGAGAGCAGTCCCGGGCCGGAGCACAC
>NW_005054446.1:661864-664216 GCF_000277835.1 Geospiza fortis
GGGGGCACGGGCTCCCCAAAAAGGGAGGGTACGGCCCCAAAATGCCTGAAAATTCACAGCGACGGTGTGTGTGTGTGTAAAATACTGAAACTGCAGAGTTTGTCATTGTTATACCTGTTGACAAAAAACGGCGCTTTATATAAAAATTGATTTTAAAATAATCCCCCGTATCTGCTGTATCATACACAAGATTTTAGAATATAAGAAATCCCGATCTACCTTAGCCAGTGCATCTCTATCCCATGCTTTTCCTTTTCCCTACCAAACTGCCCGAGTTTCTTCAGCAGAGGGAGCTCCAGCTTTACGTTTGCCCCGCCTCGCCTTTCCCGAGGATTGCCCAGAGGAGCTGGGAGCGAGTTCCTGCTTCTGGAGCCTTCCCTGGGCAGCAGAACCCACCCAGCTCTGCTGGGCACCTTTCCCTGGGCAGCAGAACCCACCTTCCCCGGGCACCCCCAGCCCACCTGGGCAGCCCCATCCAGCTCGCAGGACGCTCCCGGTGCCGAGGCTCAGGATGTGCCCTGGCCTCACCCTGACCTGGCAGCAGCTGACAAAGGTGCCCTGGGGGGAGCTGAAGTCCTGAAGGATGAAGCTGCTGTCTGAGATGGAGAATTCCAGGGCTGCATGGCGATCTGCTCCCCCTGCAGACTGGGAGCAGGTGAGGGACAGGCAGGGGATGCTGCTGGAGGTGGCTCCAGGTTATTCCTGCTTTGCCAAGCCCCTTTTCTGACCATCAATCCCAGCACAAACTGGCACCTCCACACTTTGCACATCCCCTTCCCTCCATCCCCCTCCCGTTTTATGCTGCTCAGCTGCCTCGGCCCCACCTGCAGGACGATGTCAGCCCCTCTGTGGCTCCCGATGGTCCTGGTGTAGGATTCCAGCTGGAAACACCCTGAGCACTTTGGAAAGGCTCACCTTGCCCGGCCCCCTCACCTGCAAGGCTTGCACCAAGAAACCAACTTCTCCTTCAGGAACCTCCCACCCAACACAACCTGAGCCACAAGTGGTTCAACCAACTCAAGCACCAGAATTGCACAAAATGACCCCAAAAGCAGCCGTGTCCCAGCTGGCAGTGTGGCTGCAGTAGCCTTGGAAACCTTGGCCATGCTGCTGCCTGCCTGGCTGAGTTTTTCCTGTTTGCTTTGATCAGTTTAGGGTTTTTCCTCTTCTTTTTCCAAGTAACAATCCTGGCAGCACAACACAGCTCCCTGCTGGAGATGGGGATGCCCACGGAGCAGCATCTGCTGATGGATCACAAACCTTGGGAAGGGCCAACTATGCACAAGTACAGAGTGTACACCATGTAAAAAACACACACAAAATGGACAAAACAGATACACACAATGTACACCACACAAACAACATGCAAAACACACACACAACATATAAAACACACACACAATGTACAAAACACACAGCAAACACAACATACAAAACATTTATTCAGACCAGCCTGCCTGCACAGGATGCTCAGCAGTGGTTTCAGCCCTGGCTCTGGCACACGCAGCTCCCAGCCCCCCAGTCACCCCCTTGCCTCGAATGGAGCACAAAACAGGGAAAGCAGCAGAGGCAAGAGATCCAGGAGGCCCCTTTCAGCTGCTTCCCACCAGCCAGCAGAGACCTTGGCAGGAGTCAGGGCTGGCTCAGGGCACCAGCCCAGCCCAGCTGGGAGCCAGGGAGAGCCCTGGTGCCTCTCTGGCAATGTGCTTCCCCTTCCTCAGAAAGAAAAGACACCCAAAAAAAGAAACGTTTCACTTTCCCACTTGGAAAATCCTTCTGCAACATCAGTTTGGTGGCTTGGAAAAGTCTTGCTGGAAGAGAGGGGGAGAGGAGATGAGAGGATGCACTGGGTGGTCTCATTTCAAACACCACAAGTGACACTTTTGGCATGTCCAGCCTTCATTTACTTCACAGCAGCAGAACTTGTGGTGTTCAGGTTTCTTTCCCCACAGTCTTTTGTAAAACCCAGTCCCAGGGAAAACGAGTCCCATCCTTGTGCCACAGCACGTCCTCCACGTGGCAGCTTCCAGGGAGCCCTGGCTGCTTCTGCCCCCACACACCAACCCCCTCTTGGCACGGTGGGTTTAAAAAAACCCTCAACCAAGCAGCATCACAGATTCCTCTTCTTTTTTTTTTTTTAAGGCATTTGCTGGCCCACTGGCATTTTCTCCTGGATCTCCTCATACTTGGGCGGAGGGGTGAGGGGCTCTATGGTGATAGGGACGCTGCTGTTGCCCTGCGCCAGGTTTAGCCTGATGTCCTTCAGGTGCAGCTTCTCTGACTTGATCCTGCGCACCTTGAGGGGCTTGAGGCGCTTGCTGAGGCGGGAGCTGTGCCGGCTGGGCGGCCGCT
>NW_005054446.1:664348-672698 GCF_000277835.1 Geospiza fortis
GGAAAGAGTTAAGTCTGGGTAGCACAGCTACATTTGGGAAAGGGATGGGGAGGGAAGAATAAAACCACCCCACCCCACCAGAAATAGTTTTTGCCCTTCTCCATTATATTCCAGTTTCCTTTTGCTTGACAGAATAAATAGTGACCCCAGCCAAGTTCAGACAGATTTTATTTTCTTGTGACTTATGGCCACATTTGATCATCACTTTCTCTGCCCACAGACCCTTCTCTGTTGCCCAGCAGTGATTTCTTCTCTCAAGAGAACATCAGTTTCTCTCCTCTCCTCCACTCACAAAAATCAGTCAAAATATGTTAGAAAAGGACATCAGCCCTCTGTCTTTGTTGATGTCTTATGGGTTGGGTACCTTGGGTTTTTCTGCAAAGAGATTCAACTCTGTGCCACCATCTAGGCACAGGTACCTGCACACAATATTTGCCATTTCTTTGGCATTCTGAACTTAACTTTCCAATTAAACATAAAAAATCAGTTTTCTCCAATTAAATATAAAAAATCAGTTTTCTCTGATGATCTCTCGTCAGACCCTGACCAGAGCCAGCAGAGCCATTGTCCCCTCCTGTCCCCCTGCACCCCACACTGTCTCAGTGCTCCCCTGCCTCTCTCTGCACAGGGAGCACTTCCCCCGTGCCTGTGTTTGTCCAGCCTGTGCCTGCTGTGGCAGCAGCCTTTGCTCTGCCCCACAAAACTCCCTGAGCAAACAGCTGAGCCCTGCAGACTTTCACCAGGTCTAAACTCCAAGGCCAGGCTCCAAGGCTCTTGGGCACCTTGGCTGCACCCAGCCAGGCAGAGCCAGCCCCTCTCCTGCGTTATGAGTTACGTCTGGGTAGCACAGCTTCATTTGGGAAGGGGATGGAGAGGGAAGAATAAAACCACCCCACCCCACCAGAAATAGTTTTTGCCCTTCTCCATTATATGCCATCTGGCCGCTCTCTGTGCCTCCTGCTCTCTGTGTCACCCAGGATCCTGCTCAGACTCCCTCAGCTCGCTCCTGTGTGCCAGCCCAGCCAGGAGTGGCACCTCTCCCAGCGCTGCCCTGGCCTCAGCTCTGCCTAGACCCCACCTCACACACCAACAGGGCTCACAGCTGCAGAAATGCAGCTGGGCTCATTCCTTTCCCATCTCCAGGACACACCAAAACCCCTAACTATGGTCTGTGCTTCCTTATTTCAGCACACGCTGCCTTCCTCCGATGTCGCTATGGGACACGAAAGAACACAAGCGCACACTGCTGCTCTCAAGGTGAAGAAACAAGGGAAGTTTCTTTTCTGACTCTAACATTTATAGTTTTCTAAGAGTGACAGCGGTTGGAGGGTGACAGTGCCACCTCTCCAATGGCACTGGACAAACCAACAATCTATCAATTTTCTCTTCTTCTATAAAAGAATGCAAAACAATGAGTTATTTACAGAAAGTGTGTGAGAAAGTTCACTACAAGAATGTAAACATCAGAAGGCTTAGAAAATCTTAGAAAATCAGAGTGACACTCCAGATCCTCCTGAGTAACAACATCCCTTGGCTTCATTCCCACCCCCAATCCCTCTCCCTTTGTCCCCAAACCCCTCCTCACCTGTCCTCCTGCTGCGAGGGCTCCGCAGACACCTGGCGCTGCACGTGAGCGATGGAGAGCTCCTCGCTCTGCCTCTTCTTGTCGCGGACGTTGAGGCACAGGGAAAGCAGGAGCAGCAGCAGCCCGGCCCCCACCAGCACGTAGGCCACCGAGAAGGTTTTGCTCTTGAGGATGCCGCCGGAGCCACGGTCGGGTTTGCTGCTGTTGCTGCCGGGTTTGTCGGGGGGGCCGAAGCCGGGCACCAGGTTCCACACGGCCATGATGATGCCCAGCACCAGCATGCCCAGCCCGATGGCCGTCAGGGCGTAGTGGGAGCCGTTGGCCCGGGACTGGGCCATGGCTGCGGGGGGCTGTGCCCACGTCACTGTCACCGCATGGCTCGGGGCACGGGGGCTGCAGCCCTGCTGGCATGAGAGCTCTGGGGGCACAGGGGAAAAAACCAGGGTGTGACTCCATCACCACTCCATCACCAACAAACCTCATAGCAGAACTAACTATTGTAATTGCACTTTTCAACTGATCCGCCTTCACGATTATCCTAACAGGAGCCCCAATCCTACTCACCGCCTCATACACCCTATACATGCTCATAATAACACAACAAGGCACTCTCCCATCCCACATCACCTTGGTCCAAAACTCCTCCACACGAGAGTGGTGAGTGCATGGCACACAGCAAAGGCTCTGCAGCCACCTCGCACCAGCTTATCCACCTGACACTGGAATCTCAAGCTGATCCTCCCTAGCATCATCCTAATCATTAAGAAGCTATGAGCCAGCATGTCACAGACATCTTTTATGAAAAATCCTTTCCTTAGGATTTTTCCTCCTGAGAAGCTGAGAGGCCTCAGGAACAAAATGTAACCAATGATTATCTGCTGCTGTGGAATGCAAAAGGAGGATATGTGATTGGCCCATGTTGGTTGTTTCTAATTAATGCCCAATTACAGTCAGCTGGCTCAGACTCTGTCCCAGACACAAGCCTTTGTTATTCATTCTTTCTTTTTCTATTCTTAGCCAGCCTTCTGATTAAATCCTTTCTTCTATTTCTTAGTATAGTTTTAATATAATATACATAATAAAATAATAAATCAAGCCTTCTGAAACATGGAGTCAGATCCTCATCTCTTCCCTCTTCCTTGGACCCCTGTGAACACGGTCACACCAGCATTAGCCTTTTAAGCTAAAGAAAGAGGGCTCTCCCCCTCCTTAATGGTGTGCCTCACCTAAACCCCAGCCCCTGATTTTTTATCATGCTTATTCACGACTCACCTTCTCCTTAATCATCCCACCTAAACTCCTGTCATTGGTATCAATAAACCCCCACCTAACAAACCACCCATCACCCCAAGCACCACTCCCTGAACCTGACCATCTCACAAATCTCAGTCATCTCTCCTCAAGCTGAGGAGTTCATGTCAGGATAGAGCAGGGTAGATCCTTCCTGGATCCTTCCTCATCCCCATCCTTCTCTACTTTCTCAGCTGTAATATCCACCAACCTTTGAAAGCAATCCAATCACTGATATTTGCTAAGGGCTTAGGTTGCCTGTCCTTAGGAGTGTAATAACTGACAGCTTCACAGCACCAAAAGAAGGCCATCAAAATCGATTTCAAGAGCTGTTGTCAACGCAAACCAACCTGGAAGTGCTCAGAAACACCCCTCTAGCTGAACAGCTTCTCCTCTCCCCCTGTTTTGGAGGGAGCAGGGCTCCTCACGGCACTGGCTGCCTGCCCTGGAACGCCTTCCTGCCCAGAGAACAGAAACCAAAACTGCCTCCCTCCCAGCCAGCTCAACCCCGAGGTTTCCCCTGGCTGCTGCTGGCAAGGGCTGCCGGGATGGTGAGCCCTTGGTAGGGCCCAGGCTCACTCCAGGCTGGCTCTCACCCTCCCTGGAGCAGCACACACTGGTGCTGAGTGCCCCAGCTGCATCCCTCAGGGATGTCGAGCAGAACACTCCCAACCAGCCAGGCCACGGCTGGGAACTCCTCCTCTGACTGTTCTCCAAGTCACCAGGACCAAATGCGCTCGATTTCCAAAAATAAACACACAGAGCCACATTTCCTGCCCGCTTGCCTCCCTGGCCTCTGGTCCAGTGACCCATGGGTGGGCAGCTTGCATCCTCACAGCAGAACTGCCCCATCTCCAGCCCAGTGAGCCGTGCAGGTTTATGGATGTGCCATGTCAGGGATCTCTCCTTCCCTCCCTGGCTTCTTTATGCCAGGCTGGGCTGGAGGTGGCTGTGGCCTGTGCTGTCAGTGGTGCTATATCCACACACCCCCTCACACCCTTCAGCTCAACCCTCCTGAGCTCAGAAGTTTCACATTTGCTTGTTTAGCTTGAGTGCACGCCCAGTTTGCAGGGTCAAGGGCCAGAATAAAACAGCACTCCCAGAAATCAGAGTGGCTGCAGCAGGAAAAGACACGCACGCGAGCCTGGAGAGGAGGAATCTGCAGAGAGGAGGAACTTCCCTGCCTGTGCCCCAGCACGGCCGGGGAGACTCCCAGAGGGGTGTCCCAGCCCCTCTGCACACAGCCCTGGCCCCACATGGCTCTGGGCAGGGTAAAGTCTTTTCTCCCATGGGTTTCTGGGGTTCTGGGACACCCAGGAGCTGCTGATCCCAGCCCAGTGGGAGCTGCCAGAGGCAGGCAGGGACAAGCCCATCACTCCCTGCCATGCCAGCTCCAGCACAGGTTCCTGTTCTCTGTGCTCCTGGGGGAAGGAACCCACTGAGCCCAGCTTTAATTCCATCCTAGTGAGCAGCTGTTGAGGATGTGGAAAGCACTGCACCCAAAATGTCCTCACCTGCATCCCAAGAGCCATCCTCCCACCCAAGCGTTTCCAATCCTGCCACTGGTGGTACCAGCACTGCCCTCTGCCCTCCCACACAAAGGTTTTGCTCTCTGCTTGAGCCCTGTGGAGTTTTCCCCTCACCTGATGATCCAGCTGAGCTCCCATCCTTGCCACAAACACATCAGCCAGCCAAGACTTCACTTGAGAACAGCTGTGATGGCCTCGGGGCAGGAAAATCGCACTGCACCCACGGTGGGCACAGAACACACATGGCTGGTCACATCCACCCATGGCATCTAAATCTCTGTGCCTGCTCACCGCCTCTGTGCCTCCCCTCAGGCACCTCAGTCCTGGAACTGGGCAGGATTTCAGCTCCTACGTCACCCCTGTGCCTGGAAGTTTTTTACAGATCCATTGCAGTGCTACCCATCAGCCCAGCAATCAGATTAAAGCAGGAGACTTGCTATTCCAGTCTATGTCTCCATTGAATTAGCTGCTCTCCTGGCTTCCCAGAGCTGTTCCTATCGCTGCTCCAACAGTGCCCTGACGTCAGTATCCCGGGAAGGGAGCTGCTGCTGGCTCTGCCTCAGCTCCAGCACTGTCTGGAACCTCATCCCAGCACCACAGAATGGTTTGGGTTGGAGGGACCTTAAAGATCATCTCATCCTCTCTGCCATGGGCAGGGACAGCTTCCACTATCCCAGGTTGCTCCAAGCTCCATCCAACCTGGCCTTGAATACTCCTATGGATGGGGCAGCCACAGCTTCTCTGGGCACCCTGTGCCAGAGCCTCACCACCCTCACAGGGAAGAATTTCTTCCTAAATATCCAGTCCAAACTATCCTTCTTTGACTTTAAAATTACCTTCCCTTGTCCTTTCACAGCAGGCCCTGTAAAAAGTTTGTCCCCCCATCAGGCTGGTGAGCAATGCCCGAGTTTTTCAGCCCCTAGAGCCCCCTTCCCTTTTCCTTGCAAACCAGACCCTGTCCATCCCATTCCCTGCTCGTGCCCTGCCCTGGCAATGATTTACACCAGGATCTCCAAACCATTAAACTCCTCCAGCACCAGCCCGGGGGCATGCACACCTCCTCCGGCCTTCCCGCACCTCTGCCCTGCTCCTGCAGCTGCCGAGCCCTTCCGGGATGCTCTTGCAACATCTTCAAGTGTTAATTGGGCACGGGAAGGTTCGGGATAAGCCCGTTCTCAGCACCACATGCCCCGAAGGCTTTGGCACGGGCTGCCAGGTGGAGCAGCAGCAGGAACAGTTTTCCCTCCATGGGACCCAGACCCCCCGACAGGGTCAGCCCGGATCGTGTTCCCCATCCCGGCGCCCCGGGAGGAGCTGTGGCCCTGCTGGTGACTCACGAGGAAGCCCGACACCCCCTGCTGCCCTCACAGCGCCCACGCTCCTCTGCCCTCCACAACCTTTGGATTTTTCCCTGCCATGACATCACCTTCCCGCTCACGCTCCAGCAGCAGCACCTTTGTCACAGGATCACGGGAGGTGAGGCTGCAGTCCAGGGAACAGGTCGAACCCCCACGCAGTCACCAGACATGGGATGAGCTCCAGGGCTTCCTCACTCCCCGGAGTGACACAGCCCCTCAGAGCTGCCTCCAAAACCCAGCCTGTGACTCCATCACCAGTCACACAGCTAATGTTCTGGAAAATTCTGGGGGAAAATAAACCCGTTCCCCAACCATCTGAAGATTCCAGTCTCCTCTCTGTTAGATTACAAGGCTCTACCTTCATCTTCATGCTTCCACCCAGAGAACCTGCTCATTAACCTCCTTCCCTGCTAATTGCTGGCCAGGCACATCTCCAGGAGCTTGTTCCTGCAATGGCCACAGCCTGGTGTGTTACACAGGCGTTCAACCCACCAGGAACACAAAACTCCATGTGGGGCTCTAAAAAGCAACAGGTCAGGACTTGGGAGGTATTTTCACAGAGTCTCAGCATGTTTGGGTTTGGAAGGGATCTTAAAGACCATCTACTTCCAGCTCCCTGCCATGGTTTCTCTCTTTTTGTCCCTTCTTGCTGCCCCTGTTAGCCCTGCCCAGGAACAGGGATGTTGCTGGCCAGCTGCAGCCCAGGGGATGCAGGGAATAGCCAGAGAAATCCAGCTGAGTCACAAAAAGAAGCACTGCTGCTGATTTAGGCAATTTCTGATCTTTTGGACAAATCCCAACCCATTTTAGAGCATCTCACGAGGGAATAGGAATCTGCAGGGACAGCCCCACACAGACTATCAGGGCTTTTCCACATTTTGCTTACACTTCCTGTCTAGAGCACACAAGAACACATCCACATCTCCATTGCCCACAGCATTCCCTACAGACACTTAAGAGTTATTTTACCCTCTTTCTTAAATTTAATTTTTAACAACCCCTCCCCAGTACCTTGTAGGCAGCACTGGGGGAACAGTGATGTTTTCCTCAAACCTTGCCCAAGGCTCTCCTGCTCCAGAGGGAGCCCAGGGCCCCCAGCTCTGCCACTTCCTGCAAAACAAGGGCAAAGCCCATTCCCAGGCTCAGATTGCTGCAATCCACCCTGCTGGCCGTGGCCTCCACAGCAGAACAACAGTGACCCACAAAACACCCCATTTCCACAAAGCTGTGCCTGACCATTCCCAAGCCATGTGCACCTGCCTCTGCTGCGTCCCTGGGAATTGTGGGCACAGCCGCCAAGGGTTTCTGAAGTGGCACAGATCACACAGGGCACGGTAGCCAAACTGCAGAGCTGCAATCAGGACTGTGCAGCAGCCACCACCTTGGCCTTTGTCACTGAGATACAAGAAACTGCCTCCCAGACTGCTTCTCCCCATAATTCCATTATATCCACCCAAGCAGTGCCTGCTGCAGTGGCAATGGACAGGGAGTCCTTTTACATTTGTGTTTGAGGACATTGCCATTTGTTCCTGGGGACAATGCTGCCGTGGCCACCCAGGCCACGCTGGCACTGCTCTGGGCAGGTCAGTGAGCCCTGGCTGTGTCCTGGTTGCTGTGTAAACACTGTCCTGGGGCTTTTCCTGCTCCAGCCTCTGCGACTGGCACTGGGACCAACTGCCACACTAATGCTCCCAGGCCCAGCTCTGCTAAACCAGGCAGGGGGCTTGGGGTGATGCCTAAGGATTTTAGCTTTTAATATTTTTCATATATTTCATATAAAATATATTTAATATTTTTCACATATTTCTACCATTTGTAGCTTTGTAGATTGTTAATGCATGGCTGTAACTCCCAGTACTTTTCCCATCTTTCCTCTCTACATTTAGGAACAATAAGCTAACCTTAGATACACTTTCCCAAAATACTGTTTAGTCTTATTCCAAGAAGAGAATCAACTACAAGGATGTCCTGTTTTCCAAACAGAATCTGGACCAGACAAAACAAAAGTAGAGCAAAAAAAAAGCCTCTGGACTGCTTCCAGTGTGGCAGGACCCTGGAATCACTACCTAATCAACTAACCTTTTAATTGGAGAGTATATGATAGGTATACTAATCAAGTAACCTTATAAAAATTGTACAATTACTATACCATGTGTGATTTTTGCCATATTGTGTACCTGAAAGCTTTCAAGTAAAGCTTTGCTTTTGCATCCACTCTAATGTTGTTGGGAAGATCTGTTCTATTTTCCAGGCAACAGTGATGCTCACCTCTCTCCAGGAGCTGAATTCCTTGTGCACCTAGGCCTGGGAAAGCACGCCTGCCTGGGAAAATCCCAGCACTTCGACTCTTTCTCTTCCTGCTTTCCTTTGGACACCACTTTGCACCTCAGAGTTTGGAATTTTTTTTTTTTTAATCCTAATCTGCTGTTTCAGCTGAGATAAAGCCATTCCTCCACAGCCTCCCCCTGGTTTTTGTTCTGGGACCTCTCCCCAGGTAACACCCAGACAAACACACCCTCCTCCAGAGCCTTCCAGCACAGGGAGACATTATCCACCTGCCCTTCTGATGTCCTCCAAAGGGGAACCCA
>NW_005054446.1:672718-674805 GCF_000277835.1 Geospiza fortis
GCCCTTCTGGAGTGCTTTAAGCACCTCTGGAGCCCCTGGGTGATCATCTCCCCTTCCTGCAAGCCACTAACCTGGCACTTCTCACAGGCTGCCATCAGCCTCACCAGCACCTCCTTCCTCATCCTCTGCCTGGATTTCCAGCAATGTGTTTTGCCCCAACACAGCATCACCTCTTCTCATGCTTTTCCAACCAAAGAAAACCCACTGTGGCCAGCCAAACAGCCCCCAGGGCAGGAAGGGAGTGAGTGGTGATGCTGGAGGGCACAGAGCCAGCCTGGGGACAGGGAGCAGCCAAGCGACACGGAGCAGCCAGGCTCAGAGCAGCCGTGTTCCGCAAGGTGGGCACAGGTATTTTGACATGGATGGAGGTTTGCTGGGGATTATATTGCTCCAAGCCACCTGCACTGCTCACACAGGATATTTAGCAAGAGCCCTGACATGAGTTTCTGCCCGTGAAATACACTGGGAATGAGAAAAGCATGGAGCAGCACGGGGAGGCAGACACATAGCTGGGCTGCTGGAGGGATCCCTCCTCCCAGGCTCCAGGCAGGAGGGCAGGCAGACAGCCCTGCCCAGCCCCGGCCCTCTGGCATCTCCTACAGCACCGCCACGGCGCCAGGCACCGGCACTCAGCTCTCTCCAGGGCACCGGTGGCCAAACATTCCTCCTTCCCCAGCCACTTCCCTTCCCAAGGGCTTTCCAAGCCGTGTAATTACACAGCGAAAATCAAAGGTGTTTCACATACTTCCGAGTCACCCGAGTCCAGGGCTGGGCTCACCAGCCCCACACCCACATGTTCTTTGCTGACACCTGGGAGGTTTTCCCTTTCTGGCTCTCATGCCAGGACATCCAGGGCTGTGGACAGTTGCAGGATGCTTGGGTTTGTTGTAGAGGGATGTGTTGTGCCAGCATCCCATCTGGCAGTGGCCTAGGTCTGCTCCAGAGAGGCTTTAAGGAGCAGGAAAGCCAGGACCACACCTCCGGGTGCAGTTTCAGCTCACCACGCTCTGTCCACCACACAGAGCCAAGGGTGACCCATCTCACACGGGACAAGCTCATGCAGCAGCTGGTTTCTGCTCACACATCCACACTTCCCAACAACCCCAGCTATGCTGCGCTCAGCGACGCACATCCCCACCAAAAATCCAAAAATCCAACATCAGCACACAACCACTCTGGACACGCTTGGGAGACATCGCGGGTTTGCCGAGCCCCTCAAAGCTCCAGGCCGTTCCTCCATGGGCGGCAATGGCACCATAGGAAGGGCCGAGCCCCGGCGCTGGGCTCACGGACCGCCCGGCCCCCACCCGGCCTGAGGGAATGTCCTTCTCCTTGGCTTTGTTTGCTCTCCCGACAGCCTGGCTCGCACACCGCTCCTGCACCTTCCCGGGCACGGCCACCGCGGGCTCGGGATCCGTGTGCCGCTCCTGTGGGCACGGCAGCGGCCCGGGTTCGGCGGGGGGGATGCCCTGGCGCCCTCCTTGCTGCAGATCCTCCCTCAGAGCGCCAGCTGATGGCTCCCCAAACCACAGCCACTCTTCCCCCGCTCTCAGCACGGCCAGCCCGGTGCCTGTCAGGGCTGACGAGGCGCCCCAAGCCCAAGTGTCCCCAAGGGGTGTCCCCAAGGCCCCGCCGCTCCCCACACACCGCCGCTCCCACTCCCTCACGCTCCCACTCACTCCCTCACGCGCGTCCCCGCTCTGGGACTGTTTGCTCCTGCTTTGAGGGGTCTTTGCTCCCGCTTTGAGGGGTGTTCCTGCTTTGAGGAGTGTTTGCTGCTGCTTTGAGGGGGGTTCCTGCTTTGAGGGGTGTTCCTGCTTTGAGGAGTGTTTGCTGCTGCTTTGAGGGGTGTTTGCTCCTGCTTTGAGGGGTCTTTGCCGCTGCTTTGAGGGGTGCTCCCCCCTCTCTGCAGGTGTTTTCCCGAGCTCTGGAAGTGATTCCAGCTCAGCCCGAGCCGGACTCGGCTCCGACTCCCCTCCGGTCCCGTTCGCGATCCCGTTCCCGGTCCGGTTTCCGGCGGGACTGAGCCCAGCCCGCTCCCGCTCCCGTTCCCGGAGCTCCGAGGGGTCCCAGAACAGAGGGTCCCG
>NW_005054446.1:674832-676733 GCF_000277835.1 Geospiza fortis
GGCCCCGCCGCTCCCGCCCCGGGCACCGGGCTCCGTTCCGGGAAACCGCGGAGGGGCGGAACTGAGACTTCCAAAAACAATAGGGAGACCCCCAGAAGCAGGCGTGGGTCACACTGGGGATGCCGATCGCGTCACCCCCTCGGAGCTCTTGCAGCCCCTGCTCGATGCATCACAGCCCCGCATCGCTGCTTTCAAAGGATCCCGGAATGGTTTGGGTTGGAAAGGATCTTAAAGCACATCCCTGCCATGTCCAGGGACACCTTCCACTATCCCAGGTTGTTCCACGCCTCATCCAACCTGGCCTTGGACACTTTAGGGATGGGGCAGCCACAGCTGCTCTGGGTAACGTGAGCTAGGGCCTCACCATCCTCCCATGGAAAAATCTATTCCCAACACCTAATGAAACTTTTAGTTCTTATTCTACAGTTTAAAATCCATCTTTCGATGGACCTGCTTTGTAAAACTCTTGTAGCACTGAGCAGAGCTGTCACCCAATCAGTCCCAAGCTTTGTGTGCAGAAGCCCCATTTTGATGAACTCCACTCAGGCTCATCACTGCATTCAACAGAGCAGAGCCAAGCTTGCACTCACAGGAAAAGCTCTTTTTATCAGACTGCTGCCCTCTATAAACATTCCCAGTTAACCACTCGTGTGCTGGGAAGAGCAGTTTCAGGCACAGCCCTCCCCATGGCTCCTGGCCACACGCCTTGGCCTCATAGCCAGACATTCCCATGGTTTCCAGACTGAGCCACGGGGAGCAGAGCTGGGCTCTGGCAAACCTCAGTGCAACTAACGCCGTGTCCAGTGTCACCTCTCCTTGGCTGCCATCCCAGCAGCAATGAGGATGTGTTTTTCCAGGCCCTTCTCACACCCAGCTGTAATAATAAACACCACCAAGGACTCAAATCCTGTTAGAGATGATACTCAGGGTGGGTTTTTTCCTGATCCAAGCAAAAAAAACTGCATCACTATGCTGCTGGACCAGCCACTGCAGTTTTTCCTGTCCCTTAAGCCCTGTGAGACCTTGTGGAGGCAAAAGCCACCGTGAACCAAATGAAACTTGTCACATCACCTGGCGTGACTCAGCTCCACAGCCCTGCCTTGGGGCCACTGGTGTTCAGGATGCTTGGGAAAGCCCCGCTGCTTCCCTACATCTCTCCCTACCAGCACAATCCCACATGGAGCTGATGGTATTTTCCACTGACTCACCTGCCCGTGATACCTGCCCCCTCTAATCAAAGGGCAATTCCGAGAGCTGTGCTATAAAAAGAAATAATTATTAAACATAACTGCATTTTTTTGGATGGATTGTTTTGCATTTTTCCGCTTGGCCCCTGGCTCAGGCAAATTCGCCCCACATGAGGTGGATTTCCCCCTCTCCTTCTCCACCTTCCTGTGTCAAACACAAACCTGAGATCGCAAGCAGCTCTGGCGGTCAGGAGACATAACAGGGAATTGTTTTCTCTGTAGGAAAGGGGGGGAACATGGACTTCACACAGTGACTGTCACCAATCCGGCGCAGGGAGAGCTCCTGCCCGAGCCAGGTCACCCCCCTGCAGAGGCCCTGGGGACTGTGAGCACAGAGGGGACATTCATAACCTGGCTCATCGGGTTCCCACTCCACAAAGCTGAATATTGGCCAGGAATGGGCTTTTCAGTGGCACTGGAGCAGGAGCAAGGAAGGGGGGCTTGCCTTCACCCCTTGGATGGCTGCTAAAGCACCTGCCTCTCCCTGACACGCATTCTCTGTGGGATAATGTATTCACATCCATCCCTTGGGCTCCTTTCCCTTTCCAGCTCTGCAGCCATCCCAGTGTGGGGGTTTATCTCTGGCAGCTCAAATCTTCCCCCTGCAAAAACTCCCTGCCCAGTCCCAGGCTGGGACTTTTCCAGGCTGATTTT
>NW_005054446.1:676803-694828 GCF_000277835.1 Geospiza fortis
CCACCAGCAGGCAACAAAAAGGGCCTTTCAGAGGAGCATCTGATGCCCTGCTACGTGCAGAGGTGCCAGGAGCTCACATTATCCTGCCTTAGAAATTGCTCAGTGGCAAATTTCCCTGCTTTTTCCTGCTCAAAGGTGCCCAACATGTATGTTAAAGTCAACAGTGGAAGTCCTGAATTCCTCCAAAACTTCCCAACAGTGAGGCAAAAGCACTGCTCCAACTGACCCCTGGATACCCATGGCTGGATGGCTTGTCCTGAAAGGGATAAAGCCCATCCCTAGGAGTCAGGTCAGTAGAGCCACCAAACTGCACATTTATATTATACTGTAATATTATTATCTTGTAAAGCCCATCCCTGGGAGTCAGGTCAGTAGAGCCACCAAAATGCACAATCACATACTGTAATATTATTATATTATAAAGCCATGGAATGATAGGACAAGGTGATATGGGATCAAACTGGCAGAGTGCAGATCTAGATTAGATATGAGGAAGAAATTTTTCCTTGTGAGGGTGGGGAAGCCCTGGCACAGGGTGCTCAGAGAACCTGTGGCTGCTTCATCCCTAGAAGTGTCCAAGGCTGGGCTGGATGAGGTTTAGAGCAAACTGGGATAGTGGGAGGTGTCCCTGGTGGGATGAAATTTTCTCTAAGGTCTCTTCTGATTCAAACTATTCTGTGATTTGATGAATAATAGAGTTAACAACTTCATCACAGATAAATGTTTGCCCTTTCCATTAGCCCTTTCCCTCCCTTTACCAAGCTTCTTCACATCCCCACAGTTTTCTTTGTTTAAACTCTGTATTTATCCTAATGTGTGAAGGGCTGTAGAGCATGGGATATTCCTTCTTCAGTGGAAGTCATGTGGCCAGACCAATTCAGATGACATGATTTTAAATAGCATTATAATATTTTAGAAAGATGCCATATTGCAAATTCCACATGAAACAGTATATACTTGGCATGTTGTAAATCCATTTAAATGTATTACTGACATATATGAGATGTCACAGCTGTCACAATGTTAACAGCTAATAAATGCCAGAAATATAATATACATCTATATCTATTCATCATATAAATATGATGTATAAATAAATAGATATATATGATATAGATATAAATAAATAATAATATAATTAGATATAAATAAATATATATAAATAGATATATAAAAATATAGATAAATATATCTATACATCATAAAAATATGATGTATAATGGAACATGGCAGGGCCCCAGCTTTGCCCCCAGGATGAAAGCCCATCCCAGCCTGCTCCATGATGGGTTTCCTCAGATCCCATCCCAGCCCACACACACTGCTCCATACTTTTCTCTCTCTTCCTCATGCTTTAGTTCCTGCACCCCAATTTAGAGTCCCTGCCGGGCTGCAGGCTGGGAACCTGCCATGCAAGTGGGGAAAAAGAGGAAAAGCAGCTGCTTGGGAGGCATTTCCACACGTTCCCGGTGGGAGGGTGTGACCTGCCAGCCCCTCCTGGCGGGGTGAGGATCCGGTGTCCCCGGGGCTGCCGGGACCTGGCGGCGCCGGTCCAACCGGTCCAACCACCGTGCCAGGTCAGCGGCTGCTGCTTCGAGCCCTCGCACGTCTGCAGCTGGAAAACTGTGTAAATAAAGGCACTGTGTTCACTGTAATAATAGTAAATAACCTGCTGCTTCCTCCTGGAGCTGCTCCAGGGCTGCTGCATCCCAGTGGTGAAGCTCTGGCTTGGGCAGGACTTGGGAATAGGAGAGCTAGGGATTGAGGAGGACATAGCTGGAAAAGAAGGGCTACAGTGGTGTTGTGTACCTGGTTATTTAAAAGCTGAGCAGAGATTAATGTAGCTGTTCAAAATTTAGAGCAGGTTGTGAATGAGAGCTGTTGTCCAAAACCAGGAAAATGCTGGAGGATCAATCACCAGCAGTGATAAAACTCCAAGGAAACCTTACCTGGATAGGAGGCCTTGTTGCAGCTCCAGTGTCCCGGCTGGATGGAGTGGAGCCACTCGTGCTCTGCTGATGCTCATGGCTGTGTCAGGTCGGGGCAGTGGGAAGGTGAGACAGGGGCTGATGTGGGGACAGCTGCAGGGAGGGTGGCAGAGCAGGATGTCCCAAAAGAGGTCTGCAGTGAGGGACACCATCAGGCATGGCTGCATCCCCTGGGCTGCGCAGGTGAGGGCTCAACCACACTTCCAGTGCTGGCTGTGTAACAGCAACACCAGGGGAAAACTCCTCCAGGGAAAACACTGAAAACAGGTGAATTAATGACAGGCACATTCCCAATTTTTTAGCAGTTCTGAGCAATAAACCAGCAGCCTCAGCAGCAGTCCTTGACATCAGCTTTTGGGGAGATCACCGTCACCCACACTCTGTGACCCACCCCATGCCAAACCTCACCAACCTCCTGATGTTGATTCAGCTGTTTGGGGTACATCAGTTTAGCTCTTTATCACCAAAAATCCAGCCTGGGGAGATCACCAACTAAAGCTATGGGGTGAGTCAGTGTAAAGGCAGGAAATGTCCCAGACTCAACCCTGTTTCCCTGCTGTGACCTCTCAACCCCATTCCTGATCCACAGGTTACCAGGGCAAGGCTGTGACACAGCAGGTAAATGTGTAATGTCACCCAGAGATGATGCCAGCACTGGCACAGCTGGGTTTCACACCAGGAGGTGCTGGGGACAGCACCCTCTGTGGGGTACCCCACCTTCCACACAACACCCCCTGCCCCCACGTGGTGTTGGAATATTTGCCTTTCTCAGTCTAAAGTCCTCGCCAGAGAAAAGGCTCTGGTGAGCACAAGAGGCTGCACAACAACGCGGGCGGTGCAAAGTGCACCGAGGAGGGCGGTCACACCTAAAACAAACAGAGCCGGGGTGCGGGAACGCGGGGACTGCTCACACGGTGGCAGCAGCGCAGCACGGTGGGGATGCAGCAGGGACCAGCCTGGTGTGGGATGCAGCAGGGATGAGGGATGCAGCAGGGATGAGGCTGATGGGGGATGCAGCAGGGACCAGCCTGGTGTGGGATGCAGCAGGGATGAGGGATGCAGCAGGGATGAGGCTGATGGGGGATGCAGCAGCGCAGCAGGGATGAGGCTCCTGCAGCCTCCACTGCCACGGAAGAGCAGGCTGGGGGGACAAAGCCACCAAGAAGTCCCCCCTCAGCCCAGGGCATCACAGACACAGGGAGCAGTTGCCCTTTAATGCCACCTCTAGTTCCCATTAACGCTGGATTCCAGCTGTAGGTGACAGAGTAGAGTTGGAGAGCCAGCTGGCTTCTCCTGAGTTTTTCCTATTTTCCTTTGTTCCAGCTCTCCCCATTTCAGACTATGGTGGCTCTTACCTGCTCAGCAGCTGCTCCCAAACCCAGGAGGCTGTTTCTGTCAGAAAAAAAGAAAAAACAAGAAAAGGTACATTTCTTGATCTGTACCCTGATTATGGGCTTGAAACTCATTGCAGGTTGCCTTTGCTCCAGCCTGCAAACAGCCATTGACCCCAAAATGGCATCAGGCCCCATGGAAGTGCTGGCACAGCCTAGAGGTGACCAATGTCATCTGAATAATAGTAACAATAATAATAATAATAATTTATCAACCTCTACATTGATAACAATGATTTTTCCAGTTGGAGTTCAACACTTTCTGATTTCTCCATCCTTTCTGCTGTTCTCAGTCCTTCTCATTATATTTTCCATAGCCAAATGGGACATCTTCTTACTGTCCTTACTTACCTTAAACCCTTGAAATCCCCACTTCATACAGATGCAAACAGTCCCAGCCTCCTGCCAGCATTCTAGCATCCAGGAGCAGGCATTTGGCTGGGAGCTGGTCCTGGGAAAAGCTGGCCCAGACTTCTCCTGAATCCTCCCATCACCTTGGAGCCCCCAAAATTCACGTAGCACTCAGGGTGTCCTGCACCCTGGTGCCAAGACAGAGATGCCAACAACCCATCCAGGCTCTCCAATTAAACCACATGGAGTTCATCCATACTTTAAAATAAGCTTTATTTAGATCTTTTATAATTTTATATTTGCATCCATGCCTTCAAGGATTCTCCCCCGCTCACAGGGGGAAAAGTTAAATCTAATGTTACCCATAATTCATATGCTATTTAGCAAAGTTCTCTTTTAAATAAATCATCCTCTTAGTAATTTTTAGAATTACTTCCTAATTTACAAAAAAGCTGAAATGCAAAGGAAACTACTTGATAACAAGGAGATCGCTCATCTGTTCTGGTGGTTTAGAGTTTAAATTATAAAAAATGCAAGGAGAACAAAGAAAAAAAAGAACAGAACCCAAAAAACAACAAAATATATAAAAATGCTTTTCTGCAGAGAAAACATGCCATGGGGCAAAGCCTGGTCTGCCACCCCAGGAGAGTCTGGGGGGGCTGGTCCCTCTGTCACCCCCCTCCATGGCCTCTCTGCATCATCCCTTGGAATGGAATATACAGCGCGAGGGCATCGGTTTAGTTCGGTGATTTAAGACAAAATACCCTTTTTTTTTTCAACCAGGGCGCATGTATCAGAATTAAGAAAAATAATACACTATTATAGTTCATTAAATAAATCTTAATACATTTTTTTTAAGAGCTTAAAATTATACTGTAAGCATTAAAGCATAAGGTACTTATCTTGGCATAAGCAGAGCGCGGCACGTGTTAGTGGAGAGGGGAAGCGGCTGCCGCACCGGGGGGTGGTTTGGGGGCATTTCTGAGGAATTTGGAAAAACAAGTTCCACCTGTGCTTCCAAATCACCCCAGAGCCAGAAAAACCTCCCTAGTGGGGACTCGTACCGATTTCCCCAGCCCCCTGTGACGGCAGTAACACCCCAAACTGGAGCGGGGTGGCCGGCCCTATCTGAGCAATCCCTTGGGATATGGGATATCTGGGATATCACCTTTCTCCCAGCTCGTGCCGGATCCCCCTGAATTTTACTTGAAGCAAAGGGTGAGCACCCCCCAAAAAGCAGGGAAAAACAGTGGGCAAAGCTCCCACCAGCTTGCCCCCATCTGATCTCCCGGCACGTGTTTAGGTTTGCGTTTTCCAAGGCGTTAAGTGCTCCTGGGGCAGCTGAGGGAGCCTGGGCTGGGGGGTCCACAGCCCCAATCTCCCCCAACAGCAACTTCCCAGGACAGTACAGTACAAACACCCCCTTCCTCCTCCCCGCCCCATCCCAACCGACATGGAAAAATATAAAAATCCCAAAACTTCTGCAATAATTTAGTTAGAATAGCTCCTCTGGGTTTGTGCAAATAAATTAAAACAACTAAAAAGGAACGTTAAAACACTTATTTCCAGACCGGCAGGCGTAACAACCAGCCCGGGTCGCCTCCGCGGGGCTCGGCCAGGAAGACATCACAGCGAAGGAGATTTTCTTGTTGTTGTTTTTGTGTGTTTTCTCTCTAAGATCCCTCAGCTGGGCAGGTCCTTCGTCCCCAAGTGAGGACATCCCGCAGGCTGGGCTCCGGAAAACAGCGGTTTCGGACAAGAGACATCACAAGCACAAAGTGCACAATATTTCTCGTATTTACAGAGACACAGCAGTCCTTCAAGTTTCAAGTTTTGTCAAAAGAACAACAAAAAAGAACAAAAGGACCCCCCCAAAACAAGAAAAAAAGCCCCAACCCAAACGGACAAACTGAGGCGACAACAAAGGAGTTACCGGGATGGAAAAAAACCAACAAAAAAACCATGGAAAAAAGGGAAAAAACTGAAGTTACGACACAGCTGCATCGCTCCCAAGACAACAGGTAACAGGTCCACAGGTGGGACGGGCTGTGGGATAGGGATATGTACATGTGCAGGGCCGGGAGAGGCTCTGGCGCCGTCACCAGTCCGCGTCCTCCTCGATGTAGTAGTCGGGGGCTGTCCCGTCGAAGAGCCCGGGATCGAGGGACTTGCGCTGCTTCCCCCGGGCAAACACCCTGGAGATGGAGCCAAAGCCCATCTTCTCTTTCTTCTTTTTCCGTTTTTGGTCTTCCAGGTCTTCTAGAGACTGTGGGAGGGAGGAGAAGAGACAAGTGTAGGCATCCAGCTTTTTCCTTTACCATTTTTCCCCTTCACTCACATCAAGGATGATGGACCATGTGGTCCCAGTCCCAAAAAAATTGGGTCCAGGTCCCAAAATATATTTGCAGCCACATCCCACAAAATATTTTCATCCAGGTCCAAAGTAATGTTAAGATCTTGGGCCAAAATACAATAACATTCCTGAAACCTGTGTGGTGGAATTTGCAGTGAATTGGGCCCCCTCTCCACAGTTCTGTGATTTTGGCCTCTTTAATTCAACTGGATCAGGATTCCAGCTCTGGGAATAAATAGTCAGAGCATCTGTCTGGATTGCAAAAATATCCCAGTGTTTTAGGGCCAAATACAGAAGAATAACATGCTTTGGCTGGACCTTAAAAAAATCAACACTGTGATAGTCTGAGCTCAGTGAATGCCTATGGCATTACCTGGACTTTGGGGCAAATTATAGGAATAGGAGACATCCCAGACTTACAATACGGGATGACTTCTATTCAACCCAAATTGGTGCCTCTCACCCACCACCCCCAAGTACTTTCTAGTACAGGAAGGGGTCTCACAAGCAGGATTTGAGAGGATTTGTGCCCTACCTGTACGATTGGATTGTGCAAGTTCTTCTGTACCGGTCCAGGACTGTCCCCCTATGGCACAAGGAGATGGATCCATTGAATCACCAACCCTGATACAGCCCAAGATCCTCCACCCCCAGGGCAAAAGGCAGTGTTTGTGGGATAAACCCCAGGGAGGCAGCTGGGATAAACCCCAGGGATGCAGCTTTTCAGGTCAGCCAAGCCCCAACATGCCCCACCCTACAAACCCAATGCTGTTTTGGGAAGTGGAGGCCCCACAGAATGCCCAGAGCCCATCTCCCCAAGGCAGGGCATCAAAGTCCCACCAGACAGGCCCTTACGTTGCAGAGCGAGTGCGTTCGATGCCGGGGTGAGTTGATGTCACTCGGCGTGGATGACCGGTCACCTTCGGCCGCTGAGGCGTCGGAAATGATGGACGGCTGCCGGGAATGGCAGGGGCTCACTCTGACCGCTGCAAGGCAGGGGGGAAACAGGGAATGAACACCAGCAAAACCTCTGATGCACTTCCAAAAGAGCACAGGACTCCTAATCCCAGGGTCGTGGGTTTGAGCCTCACGTTGGGTGCCAACTGTTCTGGTCTCTCCAAGTGCCACTGAGGGAACCCCTGCCAGCCCCAAAATGGTGAACAGTGGGTGGGGGGCACTCTGTTGTGCCCCCGGGCATATGGAAGGCGGCCAGGCTGATCCCCAGGGGTATGGAATGCAGCCAGCTGATCCCCAGGGGTATGGAAGGCAGCCAGGCTGATCCCTGGGGGTACAGAGGGCAGCCAGGCTGATCGCCTGCAGCAGAGGAGATGCTGGAACAACGGTGGAAGATGAAGGGGTCGACTCTTAGCACGAGTTAATCCAAGGTTTATTCTAGGAGCTCTGGGGAGCCCCTACAACCTCAGGGGCCTCTTCCTGAGAGCCCTGGGAGAGGTGCCAAGGTTACATTTAAAGGGAGGTGGAAACCTAAAGTAGATAACATTTTACTGACCAGTAAGTGACCCTAAGGGATGGATACTGGGGAATGGACATTTAGGTCAGCATATGGAGAAACACTTTGGGGGTTGACTCCTGGCCTGTGGCTAATCACTCAATGTCCCAGACTGAAAGTTCTAGATGGAGGGGATGGGATGCTGAGTGATTGACAGAGAGCCAGGGTGGGGATTTGGGGATGATCTCAGCCAAGGAAAGGGATTACACAGGTCGGGGTGGGGGAAACGAACTGGGGTAAACCATTTGGGAAAAATACAGGGATACAAAACCAAACCTATTACAAAGTATAAAAACACACTACAACAGGGAGGGATGGTTTTGACCATCTTTCCTCCCTAGAAGGGGTTCGGCACTGAGGATTTGCCATCTGAGGGGTGCCCACCTTGCCGGTCCGCCGAGTGCTGGGGGTGTGAGTGGTAGAGGGTCTGCTGGCTCTGCCGGATGGCGGCGGTCAGCGGGAGGTCAGCCTGCATCACCCACTCCTGGTTGCCGTTCAGCACCGTCTCGCCAGGCATGGCCAAGGAATGGCGCTTGGGCACGTCCTTGGTCAGCGTAGCCAGGGACTGCTTGGCCTGGGGAAGGACATTGAGGTGGTGGTGATGGAGTGGGAAAACCATGTGAACATCTCCTAGAGCAGCAGAACAAGCAGCAACACACTGCACAGCAAACCCACCCTCCCCTGGACAAGCAAAGATCCCAACTGTGCCAGGGATATTAAGTTATTTTTGAGGGATCCTCATGCCAAGGATATCAAGCTCCTTTAGAGAGATGGAATATTTTCCTCTCATTTTTGCAGTAGTGCAACCACTGCAGCAAGCACTGAGATCTGTACAAATGATCCAGCTCACCATGGCCAGCTCTGCCTCCAGCTCCTTCATGCGGTTGTCCTTCAGGTCGAGCTGGGAGCGGAGGGCGCTGGCATGGTCTGTGGCCTCCTTGGCCTGCCGCCTCAGCTCCCACTTCTCCCGCTCCAGCAGGTCCTTCTCCTTGGCCAGGGCTTTCACCGCGTCCTCGCTCTCCTGCTGGGACAGGGGCGGCCATCAGGAAGGGAAAATCTAAACTAAAAACCCCTCTGTCACAACCTCCTTGGGGACCACCCAACCACAAGCAGTATCTTAGGTGTCACAAGAGCCCTGTGGTGGCAGGAATGTCAACCCTTTTTGGGGAGATCCAGAATGCAACTGGTCCCCAAAAAGAAATGCTCACTGTGCACCTGGTTAAAATTACATCAAATCCCCCAGCTCTGCTCTCTTTCCTCCATTTAACCTTAAACTGCTGTGATCCATCCCAACCCCACCAAGAGCCCAGCTGGGGCTTTAGTGGGATTTTGCCAGATTACAAACCAGGTCTCACACTCAGCCCTCTGTGCCACGAGAGCACGGTGTGGGCTCTGCACTCACTTTTCTGTGCTGCTCGTAGTTGCGGATGAAGTCGCGGAGCTGCTCCTCTCGGCTCTCCAGCGTGGCGTACAGCTGCTGCATCTGGCTCACCAGGTCTGTCTTCTCCCCCTTCAAGCGCTTGCGGTCAGCTTTCATGGCTGTGGGAGAGAGGATCACTCCAGCATGGCAGCCCCTTGGCTCCATCTCTTTTATTTTTCATGGAAAAAGCACCAAAATCACAATTCTGGGGGCTGGGCTGGGAGAAGATGCCAAATTCACCCCCATCGCTGCATCCCTCAAAATGCCCATCACGTCACCACTGTGGCTCCTCACCACTGCCCATCCTCCAAGGGGCAGCTCAGACCTTGGAAAAGGAGGTTTGGGAGTAAAACTGCAGCCTCAGCCTCGGGGCCTGGCGCAGGAAAACCTGCTGCTCTCTTTCCAGGATAAATAAACCACAACCAGTTTATTTTCAGCAGTGAGGCAGATTCCAGAGCGCTCCCACGAGCCCAGGGCACGGCTCCCTGAGTGTCCACTTCCAGCTCAGGGATGCTGTGCTGGGATGAGGGGATGGAACAGAGGCACGTGGGATGTGATGGGTGATTCAACAGCCCTGAGAGGAACACAAAACCTTCATGTTTCCCCTCTTCATTGCACCAGTGAGGGATGCTCGCTGACCACTGACCCCAGGACAGCCACGAAAGGCTGGAAATCCAGGGAGAATTACAGAAATCTCATGTAGGACAAGGAGCTTTGGTCACTTCTGTACATCAGTGCTTTACCCAGTACTGAACCTGGTCCTTGGCAGTGCTGCAGAAGTCCCCTCTGGCTCCTTGCTCCAGATACAACTGACCCCACCAAAATAATGCCCAGTTTAGGAATGAGATCACAAATTTCATTATATAGTCCTGCTTTTCCACTCTGAGCACTTTCCACTCTGAGCATGTATTATTCAATCAGGGATGCTATGAAACACCCTCTGCCCCTCCAACCGTCCCTGCACTCATCGTATTGAATCACTGAGTCTTGTAAGTTGTTTGTATTATTCAAAAAATCCTAAATGCCTCCAAAACTCTCCAGAAAAAAAACAACCCCAAAGCCACCAGGGGCTGTGTATACTACAAAAGCTGCCAGAAGATGCTGCAGCATCATGAGTGGGACCTGTCTCCATGCACACATCCAACCTTTCTCCATCAGATTACAGAAATCACAGCAGCTGTTTCAGCCCATGCTGTGTTTTCTACCTCCTGAAATGAGTCACTACATCTGGGGCTTAAACTGCACATCAGGAACCTTTGGGCCTCTCTCAACACGTGGGGATAATAAAGACAATGTAAAAAATACAAAGAAACCATGACTGTGGCACTCTGAAAGGGGAATTAATTTCCTTCATGCACCTTTGGCTTTGAGCCTTTGCTTCACCCAGCACAGGGGAGCTCTGCTCCCACCCTCCTCTGGCTGGGAACCCTCCAAAGGCATTTCCACCTGTGTGTAAGCAGGGAGAGCACCATTATTTGTGTGCAATGAAGCCCCCAGTCAGAATTAGCTGATAGCAGGGGTCACCCAGCCCTGCACTCGTGCTGGGATAGACCCCAAAATCAGAGCAGCCCCCCTGCAATCCAGCCCTGTGCAGCTCCATGTCCCACCCCAGCTTGTGACAACCACAGTCTCCAGAAGAGGTTTATTCAGGTGTGAACTTCTGTGCACAGGTTTTACTCCACTTTTTTTACTATTTCTTACTGGGAAGATGAACAGTAAATCCAGTACTTGGAATGTACTGTAAGGAAAGGAGGGGGTTTGCAGGTGAGAGGAGAAAAAGGTAGGGGGAAAAATCAGACTAAATAGTGGAGGAAGAGAGAGATGCTTTGGATTATAGAGATTTTTATCTGTTAAAATCCAAGAGATGAAACTCTTTGGACCAACAATTCTGCCAGTAAGCACTGGAGATAAATCAGAACACTGAAAACCAGAAAATGAGGTAGGAAATGCTGCAAAACTTCACATTGTCCTGTGACAAGGAGCCCTTGGGAGTCTTCCTTGCCCACTTCAATGAACATGACTCCTCCTGGGACAGCTCGGCCTCTTCCGACACCAGGACTTCCCTTACTTTATTCCCATCTTAGGAAATTCCTACAGAAACCCTCTAAAAACAATCACAACCACACCCATGTCTTTGAAAAAGCCCTTTCCCACTGCCTGTGTCTACTTAACTACCATCTTCCCCTGCCCAATTCTTTCACAAATGAAAAACTTGCTAAAAAATAAAAATTAATGATAAGTTGACTGAACCATACTGGGGTGATGTCCAGACCCCACAGACACATATGTATCTATATCTGTAAATTTAATTTCCTCAAGGATACTCAGAGGCTCTTATAAAAGTTTAAGTCACATTTGCCAATCTCTGATGCTGGAGGCAACAAAAAGAATCCTAATGAACTTAATTAAACAGTGAGTCCCCTATAGCATACAAACTCCTTTAATTAGTGGCAGTGTTCATGGCCCTTAAAGATTTACAGAAAACACTTAATCATATGCCAATAAAAAAAAAGAAAATGCTCTGAAGTACTATTAGAAGAAGGGTAACTATATCCCAAAGTTGAATATGTTTTGATATACTAATATTTATCAATATTTATGCCAGTGTATCAGTATTACAAGAAGATTATGAGGTTTGGGTATTGAAAGAGCAGATTTTTTCCTATTAACCCAACAGGACAATTTACCATTCACTGCATTTCATATTTGAGAGATTTGCTGAAATTAACAGACTTTTTTTTGCTCCCCTCTATTGCTCTCCTTCCTCCAAGAACGATTAGCTCCTAAGCTTAAAGAAGATTTATCAGTCATTTGAGAACTTCATTCCAAGCCAAATTAATAGGAAATTAATTGAAAAAGGCAGGAGAAAAATAAAAAGTGAGGCAGAAGTGAGCTGTGAAGGCTGCCAGCGGCTCCTGGACTGAGCCCCACTTGCTGCAGCAGCTTAATTTGTCCTTAGCAAACAAGCCCAGCTAATTACTCAGTCGGGGAAAACGAGCCTTTGCAATCCATGGCCAGCCAAGAAGGGATAAAGCAGATTTTCCCTGGCTATCGTGTCCATCTGAGGAGGTGAAATGGCTTTTTCCTTTAATCTGATGATCCAGGGCCAGGTTTCTATATCCCAAACCCCCACAAGTGTCCAAATAAACTCCCCCAGCCTATTGGCACAGCAGGCTCTGGACAAACCTCTGACCTCTTCATAAACCCAAGAAAAGAAGCAAGAAATCCTAAACCCAGCCCATGAGTGGAAAGTACTTCTCTTACTTGCATTATTAATTTTCCTCCCCTCCAAAGCACGTGGCAGGAGGAGAGGGGGGACCCAGCAGCCCCCCTCAGACTCGGCAGCTCAGCACCAGCCTTGGCACCAAGGGGTGGGGGAGATGGGTGGGGATGAGCTGGGTGAACCCCCCCAGCTCCCACCACCATCCCCACCTGCACCAGCTCACCCTGCCCTGTGGTTATTTGAGCTTCCACCCCCTGCCACTCGATCCTCTCTCGGTCCTTTGGGAGAAGAATGATGGACACAGATGTAACGGGACCAGCTCTGAGCTGGGCTCCTCCTGCAGCCACAACAATTAAAAATCCACCCCCTCACTCAGCACCTTTTATTCCCAGCTCTACATGAGGAGCCAAAATCCAACTGCTCCACTGGGGAGGCACAGCTCTGTCTGGGACAGCAGCAGGGCTGGAACCACTCAGTGATGCCACCACTGGCCCCAGTCTGATCTCACCATCCAACAGCTTCCAGCTGGGAATTAGCTCTTGTATCCTAAATCCAGGCATCTCCCCCCAGGATGGGGGCTGCTCTAAATACTGCCTTCCCTCTCTGAGCTTAATAGTGTCAGATTAAGGGGATATCAATTACAGAACATCCTGATGTGGAAGGGACCCACAAGGATCACTGATGTCCAACCCCATGCCCTATGAGGTGGAGGTCCCACTATCCAGCCAAGGTTCCCGTGGAGGACATATGAGTAATAATTAGTTTCACTACCTTTATTAATGTGATATTAGATGAAAAACTACTGCTTGAACCACAGAAGCAGCATCTCTGCCCAGTTTAACAATCCTGGGATGAGGCAGCAACGCCCAAACACACACCAGAGCACTGACAGAAGATGCAGCACACCCTTGAACTCCAAAGAGCAGCTTCCCATGACTCCCATCCACTTCCAAGTCCTTCTCTCACCCCACACAATGTGAATTTTCATGCCAGGAACAGAATCAGAGCTGACTTTCTCACTTACTGAATCACACACTCATTTTCTAATGCAGGGCAGGGCATCCTTGGGGAGCACGGCTGGAACCCCAGGGATGCCCCGTGCAACAGGAATGTGCAAACCCATCCTGTCCCATTAACATTTACTTAATTTCTCCTGTTTCTTCCTTGCAGCCATGAAATCCAATATTGTCACCATGACTAACCCATAAAATCAGGATGGCAGTGCTGCTCCTTGCTTTGCAATTAAAGAGCCACGTGAGGTCCCCAGGGCAGCTGTCACCAGCAGGAAGATCTTGATGTTGAAAACATCAACATTCTGTGGTGTCAGGCAGAGCCAGCACTCACTGCTGGGGGTGTGGAGGTATGGAGCAGGCAGGAAATTAGAGCCCAACGTCAAATTTCGGGAAAAAGTGAGGTGAGGCAATTCTCCATGAGGGAGTTATCTGGTAACAGCCAAGGGCTTTCCAAACCTGACCCAGCAGTCAACGAGCTGATCAATGACCTCTGAAAACTTCAGGTGGGTCTTCAAAGGAGAACAACAGGTTTGCTGTAGAGATCCAGGTCCTTATAGTGGAGATGGCTTCCTTGGCTGGGTCCACGGCTGGGACATCCATAAGTCAGGATATCCATCTATCAGGACATCCATCCAGTGGGACACCCATCTATCTGCCAGGTCACACATCCTTCTGGGATATCCATCTGATGCAACCTTCATCTTCTGGATCATCCATCCACTGGGACACCCCTTTCTTTATCACTCACCCCCTCACTGCAGCAAGTTGAGGGTGTTGTGGATCTGTAGGAGGCTTTCCCCAGCCCAAATACTATTCCTGGGGAGTCACAGCTTTGAGCTGAAGGTGAGAGAGGGAGAAAACCAGGCTACAACTCATTTGTGGAGCAGACATGAAGCTGGTTCATGCCTTTCCAAGCAGCAGGGAAAGCCAGCCTGAGGTTTACAGGCTGGCATCAAAAAGGAAACAGAAACCAGGTTTGCTCTCGGTGTGATAATCCCGCAGGCAAGCTCCAGCATATTGGATAAAGCTTCCCAGAAATGGGGTTTCTGCCATTAGCCCACATGCTCATGGATGTCTCCCAGCCAAGAGGCTCCTCAAGTCCCCCAGGCACTTGGGCACAGTCCCTGCCCACAGCAGGACCAGCAGTAATAAAGCTGTCTGCAACTTCTCCCATCAGGGATTTCCACACCAGAAATCCAGACCACATCCACACCTTTCCAGCCAGGATGGGGAAAATAATAACTGCACAAATGCTGGAAGCACAATTCAGAGTCCCAGCTGTGGCAGAAGTGGAGAGGGAGGTAGGATGTAGCACGATAGGATTTTAATTGGATGTTAATGGCATAAAAAAAGGGCAAGAGATGGAATTAGCCCAGGAAAAAAGTGGATTAAAGATGCACAAAGCACATGCTGACAGAAATAAAGGAACTGGTGGAGTTGCTCTTGCACAGCACCCTGTGCTGGGCCAGATCCTTGCCCCTACCCTGCACAGCAAGGACTTGTTAGCACAGCACAGGGAAGATGCAGCACAGGCTTATCAGCTTTATCCCTGTGCCAAATGCTGCTGAGAAGGGCTGGAAATGCATCTCCAAAAGGAGACAATGAACCCACCCTCCATGGAGCCCATCACAAACCAAACCTGTGTTCAAAGTAAAGGCTCTTAAAAACTGCTGGAGCCCCCAAAAGCAAACCTGACCAACAAACCCTCTGTGCTTCCCTCTGCAGCGTGGCCCAGCAAGCCAAGATCCATCTGAACCAGCTGCACTGCACTTCCAGGCTCAGAGCCAGCAATGATGACAGATTTCCATATAATTTATCTGCTAATGACATTCCACAGGACCCACCATGGATTGTGGGCTGCTGCAGGCACAGGGATGCTGCAGCCTCTGCTGCTGGTGTGGGGCAGCTTTTGGTGAGGATGATGTGGGGCTGGGGATGCAGGGATGCAGGCTGGGAGGAGGAGCTGCTCTGGGGAGGTGCTCTGGCTGCAGGACAGTGTGGCCAAGGTTCCCTGTGCTCCTGGCACAGCCTTATCCCACACTCAGAGCCATGACTTCCCCACTGTGTCCAGCAGCAGCTCCATCTCCCCTGGCAGATCCAGCCACCAGGCGCCGTTTTTCCTCCACTTTTGGCTACGTTTCTCTCTGGACAATTTTTCACAGAAAGGAAAAAGGATTTTTCCCCCCTCCAGCTGCTGAGCTCGTTTTCAAGTTATCCATCTCAGTCACTGCTGCCAAGCCTGCTCTGCTGCCCAGAGCCTCCAGCCCAGATAACTTTCCCAAAACCACAAAAGCTTCTCAATACTGCAGGACAGGGAAGGAGCATCAATTGAAAAAAGCTTCTTGCTGTGTGCCCATCCAAGTGTCAACTGAGATTCTCTCTTCCTAGCCACCACACCTGCAGTGAAGTCCTGGAAAACCAAGCTCAGAGGCTTGAATACTGGCAAATAAAAGCCCAATAAAACCCCAACATTATATTACTTAAATACTTACAATTTTCAAGCCAAACTCACTTTTTCTCTGGACTATCCTCCACAGAAGCTTCTGAGATGACTTCTTACTCTATTTTTTTTGTAGCTGGTTTTATAATAGTTCTGCTTTTCTGCATTTTGCCTTTACCAGCACTTCCCCCCCGCCCCATCCACATGGAGCAAATATTCCCTAATTAAGATTTTTCTCCTCCAATTACAATTCTATAAACCCAGAGCATTTCCTGCTGCCTGAGGCTGCACTGGTGGTGTGGGGGGAGGCAGGATTTTGGAGGTATTTTGTCTACTGCTGATTTATAGGGATATTTTTGTACATCAGAGAGTGATACAAAAATTTCCTGAAGTCCTTTCCCCAAATACTGACTCAGCCCAATTCCCTGCGCCTCGGAGCATCTCAGCATCCTGGACAGGGGGAGATGCAGAGGCCCCACAGCTCCCCACGTGCTGCTCAGCCTCTGAGCCTGAAAACTTTTGACAGCTTCTCCTCATAATCCTCAAATATGAGCTGACAAGTGCAAGTTATACTCGGTATGCTGGGGATTTCAGATGATATTTAGAGTCACGGCGCTGCCAGGGTTTGACGAGTGAGAGCCTTCCCTGCTCAGGATCATCCCCTGGCTCCAGCTAACAAACCATCCCGCCTGGATTTATTGGCAGCTTGGTTTTAGAGCAGAAAAGCTGCAATGTTGCATTTTGCTCCACACACCCCAGTCCCAGCGCTTGCTGGGCTGGTAAGGAAGGGGGAGCACAGTCCGAGGTGCCACAAAAACCCCCCAAGGCAGGCATGAAGGAAGGAGGAGAGCCTGAATGTCACCTGGAGGTAACGCCATGTGGGACAAGGAAAGCTGCAGTCACCAGGAAACTCACAGCTTTCCTCCTGCAGGTCTGAGGGGCTCAAATCCAACCCAAACCCCATCACCAGCTGCATTTCAGCTGCTGCCTTGGCTCTATCCTACAGCTGTGGAGGAATTCCTTTGCAGTGCTGCAATCAGCCCTCACATCCCATTTCCCAGCCCATTGCTGCACCCAGTCCTTCCCAGCTCCACACCAGCCCTTGCTGGGGCAGGAGAGCAGGGGGGTCCCAGGGACACCAAACCCCCAGCAGGAGCAGCTGATGAATGCACTCTGCAGAGTCCAAGTGAAAATGTTGCCTTTTCCTTCCCTCATTAATGAACATTTTGAAAGTTGAGGGTGCTGGGGAGAGGTGCAGCTGAGGTAGGTGCAGCCCTTACCTGTGGAAACCCAGGGCACAGGGAATATTTCTGTGTCTGCTCTGGGGTGCCCTGACCCCCAGGGGAGCACTGACTTTGACCCTCATCCATGGAGAAAGTTTCCCAGACTTCAACATAGACTGGAATCCACTAAAGTGGGAAACAGATTCTAGAGAGTAGTGTAGGTCTATCACTTGGTGAGAGATTGAGGTTTTGGGATTTTTGTGGATGGGAGCAAGATGGAGGGCACAGGGTGTCGTCCTGGGTTTCTTCTTCGTGGGTTTGGGTGGCATTTTATACTTGGGCAGAGAAGTCTGCATTGCAGCTCTTTGGGATCAGTTATTGGGTTAAAAGGGAAAATAATCTAGGTGTCAGCTCTTAATTGGATAGTTTAGTCTTAAAAGCCCTTGTACCAAGAGATTGTTGGGCATTTTGTGCCTTCTAATGAAAAGCTGCCCAACTCACAGCAGTGAGACTGTTTCACTGATAAGAAATAATAAACACCTGAGTGTGAACATGAACTACTGTCTCAAGTGCCTTCAATCCAGACCCAGAAAAACTAATGACTGGTGGTACCACTACACTTACCCTGCAGGGCCTCCTTGGCACGTGCCAGCTCCTGCTCCTTCTGTGCCAGCTGCACCTTCAGCTCGGTGGCCGAGAGCACCTCTGGGGATTTGCTGCCGTGGGTCTCCTCCAGGTCCTTGGTCAGCATTTCCTTCATTTGCCGGAGCAGGTGGACCTCCTCCTGCAGCTGGGCCACCTCCTCCCGCAGCAGCGCTGGAGGAAGAAGGGACACAATGTCAGGAAGTGAGAGCCAGGTCCGGCACAGCCCCGGGTCCTGCTGCAAACCCAAACCCTGGGGAAATGCTGCTGGGATTTTCTGAGCCCCCGTCGAAAGGAGGAAATGATGAATCTGACTCCATGTTCTTAGAAGGCGAATTTATTATTTTATGATCTATATTATATTAAAGAATACTAAACTAAACTAAACTATACTTGGGTGCTGGTCGACAGCCAGTTGAATATGAGCCAGCAATGTGCCTTGGTGGCCAAGAAGGCCAATGGCTCCTGGCCTGT
>NW_005054446.1:694979-696219 GCF_000277835.1 Geospiza fortis
TCAGAGGTGACCTTATTGCTCTCTACACCCTCCTGAAGGGAGATTGTAGCCAGGTGGGGTCGGTCTCTGACAGAACAAGAGGACACAGTCTCCAGCTACATCAGAGAAGGTATAGGTTGGATATTAGGAAAAAAAATTTCACCAAAAGAACAATAAAGTACTGGAATGCTCTTCCCAGGGAGGTGGTAGCATCACCATCTGTGGAAGTGTTTAAAAAAAGACTGGACATGGCACTTGGTGCTATAGTCTAGGTGAGGTGTTAGGGCACAGGTTGGACTCGATGATCTTAGAGGTCTCTTCCAACCTCATTATGCTGTGATTCTGTAAAGAATCCAGAAAGGATACAGACAGAAGGCTAAAAGACAATAATGAAAAACTCATGACTCTCTCCAGTGCCTCAACACAGCTGGGCTGTAATTGGCCAACAGGTCAAAACAATTCACATTAAACCAATGAACAATCACTTGTTGGTAAACAATCTCCAAACCACATTCCAAAGCAGCAAAACACAGGAGAAACAAATAAGGTAATATTGTTTTCCTTTTTCTCTGAGGCTTCTCAGCTTCCCAGGAGAAGAATCCTGGGCAAGGAGACTTTTCCAGAAAATATGACAGTAACAGGGCAGCCCCTCCCTGCTGTCAAAACTGCTCTGCACAGCCCAACCTGCACCACCTGGGACTGGAGAAGGAGGATGGATGTGATGGGAAGGCACTAGGAGGGAGGTGGGGAGCCTTCACTGGGTGATGGCTTTAGCATTAAAAAAATAAAAATAGATTCTAGTATGTAATAGTAATAGCAAGAAGAAAACAAGAAGGACTTTCCTATCCAAACTACTCACTGACAGGGCTGGGATCCAACAGAGCCTCCTGAGCTCCCACACATCTCAGCTCTGCCTCCAGCCACCCACATGCTCTGGGCACACTCAACAAAACCACTGTGAGACTGGAAAAGGGAAGATGACGCTTCCATCCACAGCCTCAAATCCTGAATTTTGCAGATTTACACCCAGTGACTGCTCACTCCTTCAAGCTGCTACACTGCAGGAGCACCCTGGCAGAGCCCAGCTGGGATCCCCTCCACATGAGGGACTGGAGGAAAGCTCCAGCACCTCATTTCCTACAGCTGCACCCACTATTTAGTGTAATAAAGTGCTTTTCTGCTATTCCCACATTGCACCCACCACCCTCATCCTGCAAAACACTTTCAGGCTGCGCAGGTGCCACTGCAATCCTCCCTCTGG
>NW_005054446.1:696229-701236 GCF_000277835.1 Geospiza fortis
TTCCCTACCCTTTAAAAACAGGTGGAGAAAAGCTTTTTCAAATCCCAATCTGGCTTATTGATTTCATAGAATCCCAGAATGGTTTGGATTGGAAGGCACCTTAAAGACCCTCCAGTCCCACCCCCTGCAATAGGCAGGGATACTTTCCAGTAGACCAGGTTGCTCTAAGTCCAACCTGGACTTGAACACTTTCAGGGGTGAGATATCCACATCTTTTTGGGCTGGCATCATGGACACAGGGAGAAAAAAAATGTCCCCATCAGCACCCACGTCACAGTTACCAGAAAAACAAAACAAAAATTAAACCCAAACACTTCCTCTCCAAACCACCGTGGCTGTGTCCTTTCCCCAGTGCCCCTGAGTAGCAGTGAGCCTGGAGGACACCAAGTGGACGTGGAACACAGGGATTTTCCTCCTTGTTCTTCCTCAGGGCCATTTCCTTCCCAGCCTGGGAGGTGACGCCGGCGGCAGGACAGGGAGAGGCAGCTCCCCCCCGGCAGCTGCGCCAGGAAGGCAGAAAATCTGCTGCACATACTTGAAATGCTTCCCCAATGAAAACTGGCAAGGCCCCATTCTGTAAATTATTTAGCAATAAAGTCACTAATGAGGAACAGTCGAGCTCCAGGCTGGGGGGGTTTGGTGTAGCCCAAAGTGGTTTATTGAAATCTGCGCAAAAAGCAAGAACTGGAGGAGGCCAAGGCCAACAGGATCTTCCCCAGGGATGGGAGGAACACAGTGTGATCCCTCCAGCCTCTGTGAACCCTGAGAGGATGTGAAGGGCTCACACATGGTGGAGTATTTTGTTTGCAAAGCCCAGCAAGCGCCTTCCCCAGCCACAGAAAGCTCCCTGCAGCCCCACAAAATACCCCTGGCTGCAACAATTGGCTTTTTTTTTCCCCACTGATAACTTATTTTCACCTTTCCTTACATGCCACTCATCAAGGGCTATTCCTGGGGAGAAAATGAACCAGCAGACGAGGATGGAGGCAGGGCAGCTTGCGCGGGGGTTGAGTGATCCCGATGGATTCCTGCAAATTGCAGCATTTTGGTGGGAACCACGAAAATCCCCACACAGCAGGAAGTGATCTGGGAAAGGGAGAGGGGAAACAAGACCAAGGACAGGCAGAATTCCAGAGGGGTGCTTGGGCATGGCCCAAGGTGCTGTAATGCACTGCCCAGTGCAGCTCTCCAAAAATGCGCTGGTCCCCTCTGCTCACCGTTAGAAACACTATAAAAAGGGAAAAGCATCTCTCCACCTAAACAGGCAACAAGGGAACTTCATCCCCACTTAGTACTCGGCTCCTGATCCAGGCAGAAACTGCTGAAGGATTAAAATCTGAGATCTATGAGAAGCTACAGATGTAATCTGGAGAGAAACATGCAGCACCATGCTCCTCACGCTGCTGGCTGCAAGCCAAAGCCTATGGAGAACCTGAATTATTGATCAGCCATACATCCAAAATTCTTGCTTTTTTAGACATATAATTTGAGATAGACATATATTTATATGTAGAAAAAAGGATTATGCTTTGCAATATATAGTTATATTTGCTACATATGCCTTATTATATATATGGCAAAGCCAAATCTGGTTTAAATAAATAAATAAATAAATTATTTTTCCCCCTGACAACTTACTTTCACCTTTCCTTACATGCTACTTCATCAAAGGACCATTCCTGGGAAAAAAATGAACCAGTAGATGAGGATGGTGGCATCCAAATACATTCAAAATTCTTGCTTTTTAGACATAAAATTTGACATACATACATATATATATATATATATATGTAGAAAAAAGGATTATGCTTTGCAATATATAGCTAGATTTGCTACATATACATTATTATATATATGGCAAAACCAAATTTGGTTTAAATATATATAAATATATATAAAATTGGAAAGCACAATCCATGCAGCCAGGGTTTGAGAGTTTGATAGGAAAATCCCTCTTTCCAACTCCCTCTCAGGGCTCCTGCAAATGTCACAGAGTCACAAACTCGTTTGGGGTGGAAGGGAGCTTAAAGCTCATCTTGTTTAACCCCTTCCATGGGCAGGGACACTGCACTATCCCAGGATGCTCCAAGCCCTGTCCAACCTGGTCTTGGACACTTCAGGGATGGGGCAGCCACAGATTCTCTGGGCACACACCTGTAATGACACTTGTGTACAGGATTTCCATCACCCCAATGCTTCCTCTGGTATTCTGCCCACCAAAATCTCACCAATTTTCCCCCTCAAAGCACTTTACCCCCCAGCATGGAGCATCTGCTCTCCATCACTCTTCTCCAAGCTTCCATCCCAACCCTCCAGCACCTCCTGCTCACGAGGGTCCTAAGGAGAAATCCCCTGTTATTGACATAATTTGCATTAAGAGACTCAGCTTGAAAGGGAAATTTCAGCTTAATTTTAAAACAGGGGGGAGAAAATCCTCGCTGCTGTGCCAGGTTTAAGTACCCAAATAAATGACCCAAAACGTGCAGGCAGCTCTTAGAGATCATTACAGAAAAGTTCCAATAGCTGGGAAAATGGGGTCAATTATTCAGGAACCTCATTTCAGCCTCTGCTTCTTCCACATCCAGATGGCTGAGGGAGGATTTCCATGTGATTCCTATCAGCTGGATGGAGCTGTGCCTCTGCTTGAAGCTGCAGAGGAGTTTGCAGTGAGCATCAGCCCTCTCTAGCAGGGACCAGGGCTCAGTGTCCCTCACCAGGGACTCCACACACCCCCCAGCACGATGCGAAAGCAATCAGGAGAAAAGAATATTTTTAAAGGCTTTTTTTTGCAAGTGTCACTAACTACATCAGGGTGCAAAGTTAAATCTGCCATTAGGAATCGCCTCCTAAATGCAACAACCTCAATGTGAAAAGCTTCCACAGCACTTTTCCCCCAATATTTTTGTCCCTTTTAAATTTTACCTCCTCTTTTTAACCTTTTTATGGGGGAGAGGAGGGGAATTGGGTACTTTCTGTAATTCCTGACTACCCAGAGGAGAAGGAGATATTGCCTTGCATGAACAAACCCCATCACTCATTCCAACCCCATGCAAACCTGCTGCAAGTGGGCAGAGATGAAATGAATGCAATTTAAACATTTCCCAGACCAACTGATGAAAACTACCATTCCCACTGAAATAATTGGCTGTTAATTACATTTTAGTTGATCACATTAAACTTCCATGACACTGCTGGATGCTGCATCCTTTATGCTTCAACCACTGATGGGTGTTAACAAACAACACCAAGGAGATTTTTTTCTTTTTTTAAATTGTGGTGAACATCTCCAGACAGCATTTGGGGCTGAAGTTTCCACTCCTGCTCCTGCAAATCCCATCTTGGACTCCTCTGGGCAGCAGACCAACCCTCCATGCAGCAGCAAAGCCTTTTACTGGCCTTGGAACAGGCATCACTTTAAAGACATCCATTTAAAAGCCTTTTTTTTTTTCCATGTAACTCAGCTGACACGATTGCTGTACACACATTTCTGCCTTTGGAGGGGACATATTAAAAATGGATGCAGAACAAACGGTGAGGCTCGTGTGGGTGAATCAGTATCTCAGGTGAAAGCTGCATTTTGTGCTGCTTTGGTGAGTTTGATGGTGAGATGGTTTTTGCTTTGCTGGGCACAAGTCAAGGGTGTGCTTTTATCCAGAACATCAGCAGGATAAATATACATGTACACACACCTCTGTCCTAGGATGAGAAATGCAAGGGTCATAAAGAACCTTACTAGAAAAAAAACAAAGATTGAAGACTCAGGGATGAGCTGAGTTTGTATTTTAAAGACCATCTCATCCCCTCTGATTTTTAAGTAGATTCTCAGCTTGGGACCTCCTTCTTGCAAAGGTGCAGAAAGCTGGAGAAGGACTTCTGACAAGGGTCTTGAGGTGACAGGACAAGGGGGAATGGCTTCCCACTGACAGAGGGCACAGTGAGATGGGATATTAGGAAGAAATTCTTCCCTGTGAGGGTGGGGAGGCCCTGGCACAGGTTGCCCAGAGAAGCTGTGGCTGCCTCATCCCCAGAAGTGTTTGATGCCAGGTTGGACAGGGCTTGGAGCAATGTGGGCCAGGGGAAGGTGTCCCTGCCACGGCAGGGGGTGGGATGAGACGAGCTTTAAGGTCCCCTCAACCCAAACCATTTGTAAGAGAACTCAGCTACTGCCACTGCCCAGGACTTGCTGGGGCAAAGCCAATACATCCAACCTCTCCCTTTGGCACGTGGGCACCATGCTGGACTCAATGAGCCTCCTCTCCACCCCACAGCATCATCTCCCCAAGGGGATAAGCACGAAGGCCTGATTTTTGTAAATCACCACTTCAGCCCAGCCTGCTGCGCACCCCAGGCACATCCCTCAGTAGCACCATGGCACTCCCCGACCTCAGAGGAGCTATCAACACCCAGTGCTCCCTCCCATGGGGGTACCAGGGAGCTCAGCAGAGCCTCTTGGATTAATAAAATGAACTCTGGCTTTGCACACCTATCTCTTACTTTTAAATAAGCGTTTATTTCCACCCTGTGCTGCTGCTGCTGCAATGCTATGAGTGAGCAGTCACACCTGGCTGTAGATAATTCATAAGAATTTCGGAGTAAAGCTTTCACCCAGTGAGAGCAAATCCTTGCAAATGCCACTTCTGACCATTTCCTGAGTTAGACACCAGCTTGTGCCCACATAGTCACAGCTCTGGGACAGGACCCCAGCCACACACACTGACCCATGCCCCATCACCCAGCTGGGGCAGGATGTGCTTGCCAAGTTACCCCCATGCCCTCGCATTCCCCACCTCGAAAATAATCCTTATTTCCACCACGCAGCGTCCCAGTCTCTGCTGTGCCGTGCCCACATGCTGGTGGGTGCCTCACAGGGGATGTAAGTAAATAAAACCCCGTTTAAACCCCCGTGCAGGCCGGCGGGAGGGTGAGCACAGCGCCTTGAGCGCCAGGCCGGGGGTGTGGAGGCTGCCGGCAGCACCCACGGCAAAAAGCCACGGGCTGTGGGCTGCG
>NW_005054446.1:701939-706002 GCF_000277835.1 Geospiza fortis
CGGGGGAAACTGAGGCAGCAGCCCCGGGGCTCGGGCCAGCTCGTCCTCGCCAGGCAAACACGTGCAGCGTTTTCTCTCGCAATGCAGTTGTTACTTATTTTATGCGGGATGGCGTGAGCCGAGACAAAGCAAAACCTATTGAGAAGGCAGAGACCACCTGCCTTTCTGTGATAAAAGCCACATAAAAATACAGCAGAACATCCGAACTCTCTGAAACCCAGCACGCTGGGTATAGTTTTTCCATAGATTCATCAAGGTTGGAAAAGACTTCCAAGATCAAGTCCAGCTTTTAACCAAATAGCACCATGGCCACTAAACCATATGGCACAGTGTCTCATCTGCTTGTTTTTTGAACATTTCTAGGGATGACAACCCCACCATCTCCCCTGAGGAGCCGGGTCCAGTGCTTGACCACTACTTCAGTGAGGCAATTTTACCTAATACAAATATTTTTTTCCCTATGGTACACGGCGCACTGTTACCTGCCCTCACCCTGCTGCCTGGGCTGCCTGTTTCCAAGCCCCCTACAGCAGACCTGCTTTATAAATTTTAAAGCGATGAAGAAATGGGCAAAAGCCCTTTGGGTTTGTGAATTTTTGCTTGTCTTTACACTGTTAACCTCACTAGATGAGCCCTGCCCGGCCAGCTGCTGGCTCGGAGATGCTCTGGAGCACACTGCAAACACACACCTCTTGCTCTGCCCAGGAAGGCAGCACTTGCATGAAGCTTCTAAAACACAAAAACCCCACCACATTCCACTTTACAACAGCACCGAGCCTCTGCCAGCCACAGCTCCCCCACCCTACAGCAACACTATCTCAGGCATGGGGAAACTGAGGCACACCCCGTGTCCATCGGCTTTGACGTTTTGGGGAAGTGGGTGACAATACAACCGCGGGAGGAGTGAGCTGTCCTGGCTAGGAAGGAATGCACCCATGCCCACCTTGTACACAAAGGTCAACAAACCAGGTTGTCACCCACCCCGTGACACCCTCGCGTCCTCCCAATAAAGCAGGTTGTGACCCTCCTGCCCTCCCAGTACGCTGCTGGGCATTGCCCCTTCCCTACCCTGCTGCTTCCTCGCCAGCGGCTTGGGAAGGGCAAGGGAAGGGGAAGGAGGAGAAGGGGAAGGGGCAGGGGAAGAGAAGGAGAAGGGGAAGGGGGAGAAGGAGAAGGAGAAGGGGAATGGAATCGGTTTTGTTGAGCAACAAGCGCTGGTTCTCATTACAGCAAACCCAGTGCATGAACAGGCTGGCACTGCCACATGGCCGGGCACGGCTCTGCGGTGTCCCTGCCCCTGCCATCACCTACCTCAGCTCCGGGAAGCCCAGGGAAGCTCTGCGTCACCTCCCTCCCATGGCCGCCTGTTTGCACAACTCCTCAGGCCGGGATCAAGTCGGAGCCCGCCCGTGCCCGCTCCGCTCCCGGGGCTGCGGGAGCGCTGCCACGGCCGGAGCCGCCCCACGCGAGCCGGGATCACCGCGGCACCTGCGGCTTTAACCCTGCTGGGCTCGTAATCCCAGAGCAAAGGCAGCCGTGTGAGCTGCCACGGCTCGGGAAGGTGCTGAGTTCAGCGCCCCGAAGCAGAGGGAGGAGGTTCTGCACGTCACGGGCATTGCACAAGGCCGAAGCTCCCCAAGAGCTCCCCGGGAGCCGCTCCCTGGCAGAGGAGCCCGGGGAGCAGCGGGAGCGCTGGGCTGGGCTGGACCTGCCTCTGCTGACTAATGGTGGCCCGGCAGCGTTATTCACACCCACAGCACCCGGCCGTGCTGAGACACTGCTGCTCTTTGACCCAGCTATGGACCTGCAAGGATTCCCCAGCCCCTTCCTTTGTGGTTAATAATCCCTTTGGAAGAATGGAAAAATGGTGCTGCTGAAGTCAGGGATGGATCATGCCTTGCTGGGTTTGTGTCTGAGTGTGTCCCTGTGACAGGCAGCAGTCACCCTTTGTCTGTGGGGTTGGTCTTGGTGTCCTCCCCTTGCTCTGCATCAACCATTGCTGTGTGGCCAGTGGTGGTCCCTGCCCTTAGCCAGGCAGAAGATGTGGCCAGGGAGGTGTTTCTGTCCCTGGAGTCACTCCCTGTGGATTCTGGCTGCTGCTGGGAAAGGGAGTGCTGGTGGCAGTGCACATGGGTCTGGCCCTCCTTGCCAAATCAGCCAGCATCCTTCAGCCCTCCCTAGCCAAGACCCTTCCTCAGGAGCAGGAGAGACGCTTCCCACCCAAGCTTTGCTCTGCAGACTGATCCAAACCTGCACCATGTGTCCCATCTCCAGCTTCCTGGGCTTAGAGGTCTCACCAGGGTTATGGTACTGGAGCAAGCAAGCTACAGGTGGTCAACACCAAAAGTTGTCCCAGCTCTGCCAAAAATCCCAAGCACTACCCCCAAGGGCAGGGCCCACCAGAGACTGGCAAGAGAGAGTCAAAGTTTGGGGTCAGAAAATTGTCCAGCCCTGGCACAGGCTGTCCAGAGCAGTGGTGGAGTCCCCAGTCCTGCAGAGATTTAACAGACATGTGGATGTGGCACCTGGGGACATGGCTTCGTGGTGGCCTTGGTTGGACTGGATGATCTTGGAGGGCTTTTGCAACCTTGATGAGCTTATGATTGTGTGAAAAAGCAACTCAGCTCCAGCACTGCTGCTCCAAAGGGAACAGCTCTCCCTCCCTGCAGCATGGAACAGGAGCTGGTGGCTGATCAAATGCAGCCTGAGCATCTGCCTGGTGCTGTGTGTCACTGCCCTGCAGGCACCGGCACCTGCAGCCACTGCTCAGTGACCTCAGCCCTGCTGGAGAATCCCTGCAGAAGGCCAGCAATGCCTCCCTGCACCTTCAGAGCCACATCTGACCTGGAGGACAGAGCTGTCCACAAAAACCACCAGAACAGAAAATTCTGGAGACCTCACACAAGGTCTCCTGCTTCAAAATGCCCCCTGCTTGCAGGAAAACTTACTAAAACTTCCCTCCCACGGCCATGGAAACCCCCCTCTCCATCCCCCTCTTCTGCAAAATAAAGATAACAGAGTGAGGACATGTTTCAAAACAGAGCTGATTTCTTTTTTCTCCCTGGTTTTTCTTTCAAGGAAAAACTTCTCTCAAAAATGACAGATTTTTGTCAAACACTTCACTCATGACAAATTGGCATTGTCATGGAGGAGAGCGCTCGGCTGGGAGTTTCAGAGGCACTTTGGGAACCTCCATCTGCTCCTCCTGAGTTAAAATCCAACAGTGCTGAGGTTGGAGAACGTAATGTGTGAGGCAAGGATTAATTAACATCGATCTGGCTCCAAAACCAGAGGCACTGAGAGTAATTTTCATTGAGGAACTTGGCACCATTTAGCACCTCCTCCTCCTCCAGTGCTGTCGGAGTATTTTAAGCTCCTGAAAATCACACGTGCATCACCAAGAGTTTTTGCAGTTATTAATGAAAGCCTCAATAGAGAGAAAAATCTGAATTCTTCTGTTAGGTCCCTATCCAGGCCATACACAGCATTTTTCCCTTCCTTAAAGCAGCACTGCAAAAGCTGTTTTAAAGAGGCAAAAAAGCAACAGGGAAAGGGCAAACATTATCATGTTGGTTCTAATCTCATTTGGTACAACTTCCTGAGCTCATCACAGTTATTTCTATTGTGTTTTTTAATTTTATCATGAGGATTATATTTATCATCACAGACATTTTATGCCTAACTTCTGGGCTCTTTACAATATTTTCATTCAAATGCTAAAAGGCTGTAATGAGTCTAAGATAATGGCCCGCAAATATAAATGACACAGATCAGAATAGGGGGAAATTGGTTAAAAAGGAAAACAAATAGAAATTATCCATCCTAATTTGCATTCAGAGACGGTAACTGGGAGAAAAAAAATTGATGTATTATGGAGAGGGAGGTTTCACCTGAACCCACCAGAACCTGCTGTGCTTCTGCAACATCTGGATCCAGCTGCAAATGTCAGTGACTCCTCCCTGCCCTCCTCAGCTCCATCAGCACTAACGAGGGAGGGGTGGCACAGACAGCTGCAGGTTTGTGGCCCTGCAGGGACAGGGTGGGCATGGATCAGCAAAACATG
>NW_005054446.1:706056-706284 GCF_000277835.1 Geospiza fortis
CAATGCTGGGGGGAAAAGCACATCTCATATAGATTCAGTGTTATTCTGGGTTTTACATTATTCATTGAACCTCATCCCATGTCATGCTGCAGTGAATACATTACCATATATGATGATACAAAAATTACATGACTCCTGCAAATACCCGATAAAGTGTCAGGCTGGGCTGCTAAAGGAGCTGCAATTGCTCATTAGCAACGTGTAATTAACACTGCCACACATTGGGGT
>NW_005054446.1:706318-709867 GCF_000277835.1 Geospiza fortis
GAAAATAATAATAACAACAACAACAATAATAATAGCAGCAAAATAATCATAAATCAGGCAACAGCAAACCCCAGAGCTGCGTGGTGGATCTCAAACTTTGGGAAACATTTTCTTGTTGAAGCCTTATCTCCTCCTCAGCACTTCCAGGAATGTCACTGCAAGAGCCACCGTGTCCCCAGAGCCTCCCAGCTCAGCCCAGCTCTGCAGGGATCATGGGGGCACTTGGAGGGAACAGGCTACATGCAGAGAAATATCAAAATATCAGGGAAAATGGGAAGTCTGTCAGGACAGCTCAATGATTTATCCCTGTGTATAAATGTGCTGCTGTTTCTAAAAATGGCTTTGCAGCCTCAATGCCTCCTGTGATTCCAATGGGGCTGGAGGTGTAAGCTGCCCTGGAGCTTCCATAGAGTTTCTAATGCTCTGTCTTCATCAACCACTGCACCTACATATAATAAATAAATAAATAAACAAATAAATGTATATTAGGGAATTCAGTATAGAAACCAGGTTTTTCTGACACCCACACGACCTGCTGCATTCATCAACACAACCAAAACTCACCCAAACCCCATTTCTTTACACCCAAAAGCTGACACTCACTTGGCACAAGGCTTGTGCACGTGCACAGACTCCAAGTGATGCTACAGCCCCATTTTTGGTTGCTTGCAGGAATTGCAAAGACAAAAAAAAAGTGGGAATAAAGCCTGGCTGGGATTTGTGAGGCAGGTTAGGAAAGCCCAAGGGGCTGCATGGATCAATGACCCCTGAGCCTGGACATATCCCATTCCCCTCCTGTCACTGTGTGTATCAACAGAATATTTATAAATCAATTGAAAGCAATTAATCAGCTAGAGAAAGATAAGGGATAATGAAGAAAAGAGATTAGCTGGTGATGCACAAACAGGGCTCCTCTGGGGAGGAACTGCTGTGGTTGGAAGCCTCCTCTGCAAAGCCTATTAGCTCCACTTAAAAAAGAAATTTAAAAGAGGCAACCTGAATAATTAAAAGGAAGAGTTAATGGTTCATGCTAACAGCTGCTAAAAACCTGCAGCAACCTTGTTTGTTAACCAGGGGAACCTGCAGATAAACCCCAGCTCCAGGGCTGCAGCTGCAGCCCCACAAACATTCCTGCATCCCCTGGCAGGGGGGAGCCAGGGAGGCTCACCTGGCCCTGCTGGGCTCACCTGAGTGACCCACCCTGAGAGCTGAGCTTTAAACAACAGCAGAGAAATCACTCCAGGATGTGAGGAGAAGCCTCCAGTGATGTCAATCCTAATACTGCCCACCCAGTGTATCCCATGGTAACCTTCCAATCACCAACCTGCTCCTTGTTGGCTAAGCCGGGACTAAATCTATAGCTGGGTTGGTTGCCAGCTGAAAAATTAACCTCTGGGCAGGGCAGTCACCATTTCTGCCATTTTCTGTATGTTTTCCTACTGATTCTTCCACCCTAATCCTTCCACACCAAACCCTGGGGAGGGGCAGGACCAGCAGCATTTTCCTTGGCTGTATTGCTGCCAATAATCATTTATTTCACGCCCAGAAGATGCCAACACCAGGGCTGGGCTTAATCCAGTCCACACCACCATGATGGTGCCACTGAGAACTGGGTGCTTTTGGCCAAAATAACTTTCTGCAGCTGCCACTTCATTTTTGAGGAGAATCCAAAAAACGCGCCATCCCCCAGCTGTGACATCCTGGGGATGCCTGTGAGGAGCTTTCCCAAATTTATGGGGAAATTGGCAGCCTCTTCCAGTGCTGGGGGATCCCACCTGAGAGCTGGCATCTTAATCAGGAAGCCCCACCAATTCAGAGGACTAAACACAGCATTTCAGTGCAATTCTTGCCTTTTTCAAGTAGTACTCAACAAAATTGCCAACAAAGAGCTGGAGCTCATGGGGGTTTTTTTTCAGAGGAGGAGGGTAAATATCTCCCCACCTTCCTCACCAACCTGCAAGGCAGCAATTTAACCTTCAAGGTAGAGCTCACATTCATTTAGTAACAGCCCTTATCTACAGGTTAGGGCCAGAGTAATTCCACTGGGAACAATATATAATAGATAAAAATAACTGCACTGCAGCACAGGCACGAGCAGCTTCCTCCCTGCCCATCCATTCCATGGCAGGTGAGGGGCTGAGAGCAGGAAAACCCCCCCAGTTCTGGTGCTTAGGGGTTGATGTTGATTTAACAGGTGGAAATCCACAGGCTGAGCCCACACTGGGCTCTCCAGATGCCCCAGAGCATCCTGCTCCCACCCCACTGCCCTTCACCCAGAGCCCTGTTTCAAAACCCTTATTTTTCCCCTCTTATTGTTAATATTTTAAAAAATAAATGAAATAAACTTGAAGGTTTTTCCAAGTGTCTAAGCATCAGGAGAGATAATATTTTACTTGCCTATTATGTATCACTTAATGAACTTCTGATCTATGCTTATTAAAGATTTTCACTGCAAAGTTTGTTCTACCCTGCCAGGAGGTTCAGGACACACCTGGAGGTTTTAAACCACTTTTTTTCCCACCAAAGTGTTGCTACCACATTAAATATCACAGCACACCTGACTGTGATGAAACAAATAAAATAAATCCTATAAAATCCTATAAAATCACAGAGTGGTTTGGGTTGGAAGGTCCAGATGCCCCAGAGCATCCTGCTCCCACCCCACTGCCCTTCACCTTCAAGACCCAGAGCCCTGTTTCAAAACCCTTATTTTGCCCCTCTTATTGTTAATATTTTAAAAAATAAATGAAATAAACTTGAAGGTTTTTCCAAGTGCCTAAGCATCAAGAGAGAAAATATTTTACTTACCAATTATGCACCACTTAATGAACTTCTGATCTATGCTTATTAAAGATTTTCACTGCAAAGTTTGTTCTACCCTGCCAGGAGGTTCAGGACAAAAATTGAATACCTGGAGGTTTTAAACCACTTTTTTTTCCTAAGTTACACCAAAGTGTTACTACTTCACTAAATTTCACAGCACACCTGACTGTGATGAAATAAATATACCCATGCCTATAAAATCAGAGTGGTTTGGGTTGGTAGGGACCTTAAAACTCATCTTGTTTCAACCCCTGCCATGGGCACAGACACTTTCCACTATCCCAGGTTGCTCCAAACCCTCTCTGGGCAAAAAAAACCCCAAACTGACCCCAAATTACTACTGGAAATGAGGTTTTTCAGTCTGAAAATGAGGAGGCAAATGCCAACCAGTACCAAAAATATCTTATTTTTCTGAAATACCCCCAGTATAGCTGGATGGGAGTGTGGCAATGGGGGGTGTAATGCTGCCCCATCTGTTTTCCACACATTCCCAAAGGCAGGAAAAGCCATTTAAAGCTGAGAGGGCTGCACTGAGTGCCTGCCTGGAATTAAACACCACTAGGCAGCAAAGTTAATAAAAGTGACAGCCTTTTATTCATCTTGCCTTGTGCTGCAGTGCTTGGAGGCAGCAGGGAGCTGCTCTTATGGAGTTATCAGGGCACTGCACCAGGCAAACCTGGGGCTGGGAGAATAGAATAGAATAAATTTTAAAAAAATTATTTTATT
>NW_005054446.1:710060-714597 GCF_000277835.1 Geospiza fortis
AAATAAAATAAAATAAAATAAAATAAAATAAAATTAAATTAAATTAAATTAAATTAAATTAAATAAATAAAACCAAAGCGGGCAGCAGAAGGCACAGAAGCTGTATGTCCAAGCCAGAAGCACAAACCCAAGTTCAGGCAACATCAGGGTGGGGACATGTGGGGCTGGATCCCTGTGGAATGAGCTCAACACTCTGTGGATCAACTTTTGTAAGGGTGGAAAAACCATCCCAGAGGAAATGTGAGGATGCGCTGAAACCCAGCTAAGCAGAGAAAAAATAAATCATGTGTTTTATTTCCATCCAGGTGAAGCAAACCAGTCCTGCTTCCTGGGGAAAACCACTCTCTGCTCTGTCTGGAGAGCCCAGAGAAGTGGAGCAGAGCAATTCCTGCAGCAGCAGAGCACCAGGTGAGTGAGCAGGGAGCAGCTGAGAACATCCAGCTCCAGGAAAACACCACCCCAGTGACCCCAGGTGCTGCACTGTGGATGGAAATCGGTGGCTGAATGATCAATTTGATTTTTAAGCTGCACTAAATTCCTTCCCAAGCTCCCCAGGAAATACCCAGTGCTGGGTTAAGGTCACAGGGGGTCCCAAGCCTTGCATGCCCTGTTTTTCACCATCCCAGAATGGTTTGGGCTGGGAGAGACCTAAAAGCTCATCCTGTTCCATCCCCTGCCTTTTTAAAAACCACTTTTTTTCCACTAAAATGTTACTAACGCACTGAGTATCACAGCACACCTGACTGTGATGAAACAAATATTCCCATTTCCATGAAATCACAGAGTGGTTGGGGTTGGAAGGGACCTTAAAGCTCATCTTGTTGGAGAAATGACTCTTGAATTTCCCCCCCATGTGCTGCACAAGGCTCAGCAAGCAAAGCTGACAGCAGGAGCCCTTATCCCTTCCACATGTACTTCATAACCCAAACCATGATTTTCAAATAGCCAGAGCTAGAAAATGAAAATAAGCCATACATGATCCTAAGAGACAGGTAGCCAAGAAGAAATTGTATTAACTCAAAGCTAAATATGATCAAGAGTAATAATTCAAGTATGGGTTTTCAGTGTGGTACTTGAGGAAGACAAAAAAGATGTTATTTCCTGCTATTTATTCCCATAAAGGTTCTGCACTCATCCACCTTTTCTACCCTGCCCTCACAGGACCTCTCCCAAGCTGTGCCCAGCACTGGGCATTTTCCCAGAAAAAACATTGTACTGAATAAATGAGGCCAATAATAACAAAAAAATACCCAAAGCAATTGGGGGGGATTTGGAGGAGATAAAAAAAGCCACAAGCAAATGCAATTCTTTCTACTTGGTGCAAGCAGCAGTGTGTGGGACTAGGATGGGAGAAGGGGCACCCAAATGACCCCAGGATTAGGTTTATAACTGGGAAAATTAAAGAAATAACTGATGATGCAAACACCAGACACGCACTAAAAAAAAAAATTAAAGAAGTAACTGATCATTCACACACCAGATCCCCCCACCCTGCTGAGCACACCCAAAAGATTTCCAAAGCCACAAGCAAATGCAATTCTTTCTACTTGGTGCAAGCAGCAGTGTGTGGGACTAGGATGGGAGAAGGGGCACCCAAATGACCCCAGGATTAGGTTTATAACTGGGAAAATTAAAGAAATAACTGATGATGCAAACACCAGACACCCACTAAAAAATATATATTAAAGAAGTAACTGATCATTCACACACCAGATCCCCCCACCCTGCTGAGCACACCCAAAAGATTTCCAAAAGTCAAAATTCTTCAGAACTCCTTTTAACTTGGTAAAACAGGGATTTTAAAATAAATAATCCAGCTGTTTTGTGCTGGGACAGGATGCTGGCCAAGTCCCCTCTCTCAGGGGCTGCCTGTGAGATTAGAAGAAAAAGTATCTAAAATTCAGGGTGAAAAGGCATCTCCATTTCAATATTTCTAAATATAAAAGTCTCAGCAATGCCTTAAATAATTGAGAACCTTTAGGAGAGGCACAGCATAGCCCCACATAGTTTTGGTAACTGCTCTTTTCACCAACTTCCCCCCAGCAACACCACAAAAATGATGGGAAAAAATCCCTTTATTTTCTTAAGGGAGATTCACCCTCGCACCACAGTCCCCACAGGAGTACAAATATTTGATGCAATCAGAAAGAAAACAAAACAGTCCCGAAATGACAACTGAGAGGGAAACAATCTGGGAAGTTTTAACCTTCAAAATCTGTCTCTTAATTCTGGTTGTGATTTCTGCAGGCGAGGGAGGAGGAAAAAAAACCACAGAGTGGTGTCTGCTCCTGCCTTCCAAAGGCAACTTGAAATGGGATTTTAGGAGAACATGACTAGGCCAGAGTTAATGCTATTAAAATTCAAAGTGCAAAGAGAGCTGATAATCCCAGCTGGTTCCTGAGACAAGAATCCGATTGTGCAGCACACAGAGATTTGGTGCTGCTGGCTGATATTGATTTGATTTGATTTTATTGGAAGAGGAGGGGAAAAAAAAAAGGGAGAAGGATCAAGATGGAAACCCAGAGCTCTTCAGCAGCATCAGCCCAGCTCAGCAAACAGAAAGGAAACTGCTGGCAAACTGAACTGAAAAATGAGGAAAAACCAGAGATTTGGAGACAAAATGATCCCCTGGGCTGTGGGAGCTGCCCAGGCATGGATGTGAGTCTGGCAGAGCTGAGCAGCAGCAGTGGCACAGCCTGGAGCAGACAGGGCAGGGAGGAGGGGCTGAGGCTGCACAACAGCCCCAGAGCATCCCCGGCAGGACGTGAACACAAAACATTTCCCTCAGAGCTGCAGCACTGCCCTGGGAGCTTTGCAGAGCTGCAACCCCAAACTTGATCATGATCCTGTGCACCTTCATTTCCTGCACTCTTCAGCCAGGCTCTGCATCTGCAGGAGCCACTGAGGGACCACTTAAGAGGAAACAAGTGGAAATGCAGTCACTGTATTTACACACAAAGAGTACTTTGATTTTTAAATTTATTTTTTTTTTAAGCACACGGTTCAAATACTGCCTTGATTTTGTACCAATTAATCCTCCAGCCAGAGATTTCCTTCTGTTCTTCAGCCACTTGCAAAATCCTCCCAAAAGATTGCTGGGGGTTATAGAGGAATTATGTTGGTTAGTGAGCCAGTTATTATCCCTCTGATAAGAGGAGCTGATCTGGGTAGAGAGGCATTGGCTCCACACTATTTGCAAGGAAAAATTAAAGCAGAGATAGTGGCAGGTTTGCTCAGCTCCTGCCTTATCTCCAAAGCGTGGCAGAGATATTGTTTGATCCAGTTCTGGCCAGGGAAGGAAAGCAGAGCTCCAGGGGAATTCAGCAAAGGCAGTTTTTCCAGGCCCTAACACTGCAGAGAAAACCAAAATACAGCAGCAGAGATGTCCAGGAGAACCTGAATTCTGGGAGTTTTGGGAACAGACACCTGGAAATCGGGTGTGCTGTGACTCAGGTTTATTATATGGTGAAATGCACCCATAAACCTGCAAGGTGTCATAAATTCCCTTCCTTAGTGGATGGAGTCAAGCTGGGCAGGCTGAAAGCAGCCCTGAGGGGAGGGCTGGGAGCACCAGCTGCCCTCCAGAGAAATCCTGACAGCATGCCAAGCAGCATCTCCAGAGAAAATGTGTCCAAAAGAAACTCTGCTCTTCCTTCACAGCCAGAAATAGGGCAGGACTGGATGATATCTGTGGTGCTTTGCACCTTGTTTCACTTGGGAACCACTGGGAAATGATTTGTAATTGAGGAAAGTTTGGGTTTTTTTTTAAGTTTTATAACATTTTATTTTTAGATTTGGGGTCACCAATGAAGCTCCCTGGAGGTGCTCATTGCCCTGAGCCTGGTGTGAGAGGGCAGCAGCACACAAAGCTTTGAGGAGATGGGGCTGTGGTGCAGGACAATGAGGTTTGTCCCAAAGCCAGCTTTCCTCTGGGAATTGCAGGTTTGGGAGCAGGTTCCTCTCCACCCTCCTTAGGAACTGTCATTATTTGGGCTCAGTTAATGCCACCAGGTCCCATTTATTCCTTCAAGGGGGTTTCTGAGCCTTCACCACTCTGCAGCAGCAGCACAAGGAGATTTACATGCAGGAATCTCTCTCCAAATGTACTCCAGGGAGGAAAAGGACATCCTTAGAAAGATAAAAATATTTTAAAGGCCGGGTTTTTAATTTTAAGATATATTTTAATCCAAATTGTCTGAACCCAAGGACCAGACAAATGGCATTTGCTCCAGCCCCTTCTCATGGTCTCTGCCATCACAGCAGAGGAAGGGAAGTAGATCAAAAGAGCCATGTGGGGAAAATAATGAGTTTGGATTTAATTGGTGGCACAAGGTACAACACAGAGTGAGGCAGAACATAGAAATCCATAACTGATACTGAGTTTCTTTTACCTCCTGCTGGGCTTTTGAGTACACCAGGTATTTGAGGAAAGATACAGGTAAACCCAGAGGAAATGTCAATTAAAAACCCCAATTTTTAGCTAACCCAGGATGTTTTTTCAGGGAAGAGTAGCAGTGCTGCCCTGATGGAGCAGGAA
>NW_005054446.1:714607-735292 GCF_000277835.1 Geospiza fortis
GGAATGGGGCACAGAGTGACCCCAGTGCCAGCAGCATTTCCTTCAGCACAGGGAGCAGCCAGGGGGGGATTGGGGTGATGGAGGGAGCACACCCCACAAGGGAAGATGGGCTGATGGCTCTGCAAGCACTGCCAGAATATTTCAGGGAGCAGCTGTGCCTTCCCAAAACCATGGAGAACCATCCCAGCTCCCAGCCTGAACCCCAACCCTCTGCACAGGGCAGCTCCCAGGCCAGGTAATTGCCACAAACCCTTCCACAGCAGTGGCTGAAGGGTCACTAGGACAAACCAAACGAGAGGATAAATTCTCCTGAACACATCATTTTAATAATTACAGCCCTTTATAATCTGCAATACCCAGCGAGGGAGGGACAAGGGAGGCTGCCAAAGTTGACCAAGGGGATGCTCAAAGGCTGAAAATGGATTGTTCCCCCCTTGTTTTGTGCAAAACAATTATTTCTTGCTCCTTGGACTCACTTGTGCAGGATTTTCCTGCCCAGGATACTCTCAGCTCATGTGCACCATGCCACCAACCCCTGTGGATCCTGCAATGCACCACAGACTCTGCACTTTCCATCTTCTGAAGGGGTTCCCAAAAACAATTTATTGTAGTCTAACATGGAGGCCTTTTTAATGTGAACTGTTTAATTTGAAGTCAAAGGCATGTTTTAAATTAATACCCACAATGAGGGGGGAAAGGAAGCACACTCCAAAAAAAAATAATATTTGCGAGAGATAATTCCACACATGAATATTCTCCCTCATCTCCCCTATCCTCCAGCTCTCCTCTTATCTTTTCCCAAAGCTGCAAATGTTAACTTCAAAGCTAAACACTGTTTCTGACTGGAAATCCATGGAAAAAACTGGAAATCCCAGTGGATGCTCAGCCCCAGCCAGTGTGTCCCAGGAGCTGGTGAGACCCCTTTCCTCAGGGATCCCTCACCCTAAAATCCCCACTCCAATAAACACACACACTGCCCCAGCTGCTGCATCTTCCCATGGAAATGCCAGGGAGCTGAGCCTGCCCAAGGACAGGGAATGTGGCATTCACAATTTCTGAAAAATCCCTTTGCCCAGGATTTTTCTATTGGGAAGCTGAGAAGCCTCAGAGAAAAAGGGAAACAATTCTTATTTCATTTGCTTCTCCTGTGTTGTGCTCACATGTGGAATGTGTTTGGAGATTGTTTATCCAACAGGTGATTGTTTCATTGGTTTCATGTGAATTGTTTTGACTTACTGGACAATCATGGTCCAGCTGTGTTGAGACTCTGGAAAGAGTAATGAGTTTATTATTATTATCTTTTTAGCCTTCTGTAGATATCCTTTCTGTATTCTTTAGTATAGTTTAGTTTAGTGTTCTTTAATATAATATAGTATCATAAAATAATAAATTAGCCTTCTGAGAACATGGAGTCAGATGCATCATTCCTTCCTCTGCAATGCAAATACAATAAGGGAACTTCATGGTCCCCACTGCAAGACATTCAACATCCCAGAAACAAGCCCCAGGAAGATGTGAGGAGCTGGGGAATGCTCCATCTAACTGGATTAAGCTCCAAAATCATCTCTGGAGCTGCAGAAAAGCAGCCAGGGCACTACAGCTGCACGCTCAGCCCTGATTCCTCCCCGTGCAACAGACCCCTGGCATTTATCTCTGCTGCCCAAAGATCTGCTGGAGCCCTGAGGATCTCACCATGAATCAGCATCAGCCAGGGCTCTGCTCACTCTGCTCTGCCCCCTCATCCCAGCATTAATTCCCCTCCTACCAAAAAAATCCTGGAGCAAAGCACAGAGTGAGAAGCAGCGTTTCAGTCCCAGGCTCTGCAGCTCTGACATCTCCCATGAAAAGGAGGAATTTCCCTCCCAGTGAACAGTGGGTGATACATTCCTTGGCAGCCTGCTACCATTAGCAAACACAATCTGTATTTCTGCCTGCCTCATTTGTTTGCCAAGTGCATTGGAAAGGAATATTTTATCCACTGCCAGATAAAACCCACAAGCGGCCGTGCTCAGGGTTCTGCTGCAGGTATTGAGGTTTGTTCCTGCAAAAGGACCTCCACAAAGCCCACCTGAATCAAATCCCTCCCACAGGGGTCTGAGAGTGGCAAGGAGGTGGCATCCCAGCCCCTCTCCTGGCCTGGGATAAAAGGTGGGGGGAAAAGGGGAAAATTGGCTGCACCAGAGCAGGGTTAGAAAGCTCCTGCTGGATTTGGGATGGAGAAGAGGAAAAACCCTCACAGCTCAAGCTGCCACCTGTGCTGGTCCCTGCAGCTCCCTGGGGTTTGGTCTTCTGCAGCTCTGGCCAAGCTCAGCTCAGCTCCTGGACTCTGTAAGCCTGGGTTTAAACCAAGCTGCTTTCAGCTCACGCCCCAGTTCCTTTGCCTAGGGTATAATTTAAACAAAACCCCCTGAAAATGCCCAAAGCAGACATTTGTGGTTCCACAAGTATTTTTTTTCTCCCCTTGGTGATCTGCACATCAAACACATGAAAAAACAGACAGAGGAAAGGGCTTGTTTGAGTTATTTTCTCTTTCCTCTGACCCAGCTCTCACAGCTGAGCCTTTCCTGCACCCCCAGTGCAGCAGAAGCAAAGTTCTGAACACACATGGGAAGAGATCCTGGGAAAGGGGAGCAACCAACTCACAAAGTCCTGTCATCCAGCCTCAGGAAGCTTAAAAAGCCTTTTTTTTTCCCTCCCCCCATAGATTTTTAATTTAATTTTTTCCCCCATTTCCTGCCTGTATTCTGCTCCTCCAGCTGGAACATGCTCCCACACCAAACTCCAAACCTGCACCAGGGGTTATTCCTACGGGAAAGCAGCTCCAGTGCCTGCCTGGAGCCCCAGCAAGGGACAAAGCACAGCCAGGACAACACACACTGCCAACACCAGCTCCCTGAGCCCTTATTGTGAGATTCCCCCTCCCCAGCAGCCCCACAGACTAAAACCACCAACCTGCATCTGGGAAGCTCCCAAATCCCACTGGCAATTTCCACAGCCATCCGGTTCCACCTTCCCTTTCCAGAGCAACCTTTCCCCGTCTTTGCTTGGCTTCCAAGTTCAGTTGAAGACATTAACCTAATTACAGCTATCTCTGGCATCGTTTTTGTCTCCCTCTCACTTCCCCTGCATTCAGTCCAGGTCAATTTTGCAGCTTATCCCACAAATTCCTGCTTGTTTGGGATTTTTCTTTTTCCCAACAGTTCCACTTCAGCCAAAAGGCAGAGAGAGAAAAGGAGATGCTGTAGGGGAGTGAGAATAAATGGAAAAAGCTGTGCCAAGGGTGGCAGAAGGAGTAAAAACCCATTATTTTAAATTAAGAATTAAGAATGCATCCGCTCCCAGGATGCTGTTTGAGCTGAGGATGGGGTGACTCTGGAAAAGGCTGGCAGGGATGGAGCAGCTCAGATTGATTCCCTGCTGGCAGCCTGCAGATAATTAGGGGGGCACAGAGAATGACCCCCATTTCACCCCTGCAAGCTGCATGCCTGGAGGTGCTGGAGAGCTGGGAGCACCTTCAGCAGCTCTTTAAGATTTCAGATTAAGCAGGATTTTCAGAGCACCAAAGCTGTTTAGGTGCCTAAATCCCACTGAGAGTCCCTTTGAACGCTGCCACCTTCCTAAATTCTGGTGTTTTTAGTGTCATTGAACACCCAAACACCCCAGGCACACATCCCAGTCCCAGGGCTGGGGAGATGCTGAGCACCACCAGCCCACCCAGCTCTGCAATGTCAGAACCCAGGAATTGCTCTGGCTGCCCTGGAGGACTCCAGACCCTGCCAGGGGGCTCAGAGACCTTGGCATGGAGTCAGAGACACCTGTGCCTTCCATTTTAACCCATGGAAACAATTCCCAACTTTGTTTGAGGAGTAAAAAGCCACAAGGGTTTGAGTAGAATGATAGTGAATTTGTCACAGGGTGAAAATGTAGAATTTTGGGGGTTCAAGAGGCAAGATGGAGGAATCTGGGTGTGTTCTGTCCTCCTCCTTCTTGTCCTCCATCTTCTGCTGTGATGGTGACACTTCTGGATTGGTTTAGACAGTCTAACATAGGTGATAGGTATTGGAAAATTATTGTAAATAAAGTACAGGTAGTTTTTAGTATAAAAAGATAACACCACCCCAAGGGCGGGCACTATACCACAACCTGACCTGCTGGACAGATCTCAGCAGGTCAGAGAAAGAATGGAATAGATAAGAGAAAATAAACAACCTTGAAAAGCAGAACCAATGAATCTTCTTTGGTCACGGGGCTGGGAAAAAGGAGATTTGAATACCTTGGGGTCATCCCGACCTCAGAGCCCCCATCACTGCAATTCATGGAATATGTGGGCAGGGAACCCCCATTTGGGCACCTCCAACTTGTTCCACCTCCAACCTTTCCTGTCTGACCTGGGAGTTCAGGTTTCTCCTTTTTCCCCCTCCCGCTCTCTCTGGGTGAGCACGGGGTGAAGCAGAGATCCCTGTCTACAAACCCTCTTGGAAATGGTTGTACAACAAACCTCCAGCACTTCCTCCTGTCCCACACAGCCCTGTCCTGGTGTAGGAGGAACCTTTGAACCAAGGGACAATCACAGGGGAGATGTGGCAGCCCCCCAGCCCAGGGATGGAGCCACAGCTCCGGAGCTGCCCAGTGCTCCAGCTGTGGGTGCTGCCAATCCCCCCAGGCAAACACACCCTCACCCCAAATTTGGGGTGATTTTTACCTTTCTGAAGCTGCAAGCAGTGCTCTTGGGGGTGCAGACCCTCCCCAGTTCTTTCCTGCATTCTCAAGGCATTTTAGCTCCATGAACCTCTGTGATAATGCAGGGAAGGAACTTGCCAAGGCATGTGTTTGGCTTCTATCATGTCAAATATGTTTTAATTGGTGATAATTCCTGCCTGCCTGGTGTATCCAGGTGAAAATGAACCCTGTGTGCTCCTCTCTGCTCTCTCTGCAGGTTAATGTTCCTCAGGCAAGCTGGTATGAAAACCAAGGGGCTGGAGAAGTGGGAATAAAAAATAAATCAGCTTTTAAAGGGCAGCTCTCCCAAAAGCATCATGAGATGTTTAAACTTCACTCCAATCTGGGAGCAAACTCCTGTTTTAATAAGTGTAAGGGATTTCTCCCTGAATGGGAGGGACAGGTGGCACCAAAGCAGCCCCTGGGGGGGCACATTCCCATTTTACCAGGTCCAGGCACAGCAGCCTGATGCTCAGGGGAGGATGCACAGCTCCCCATCACCTCCTCCAGGCTGTGGTATTTTGATCAATAGCCTTATTCACATCCTGAGGCAGAGGAAGGCACTCTGCTGTTGGCTTCTCCCTCCCTCTGACCAGGGAGCAAACACAGGAGGGATGGAGGAGGGTTTGGGAATCATCCCTGGGCTGGAATCAGCCAGAAACCTGGGCTGTGATTAATTCACACACACACACAGAGCTGAATTTATAGGGTGTTTGTATTCCTTGATCATTCAGCCAGCTTTAATTACCCCACAGCCACATGGATGCTCCACGGCATTGCGGTCTCTGCCTTCCCCCTCTCCCCAAGCTGGGTTTCTGCAAAGGCAGCATGAGGGGTGTGCTGGTTTGAGGGTGGATGAGCAGGCAGGACGAGCCACAGGAGCCCCCAAAATGTCTGTGATGGAGCCACAGCAGCTCCTCCTGCACCAAGCAAGCAGGGGTGAATTCAGACACCATTAGCACAGGTAGTCACCACCCTTCACAAACACCATGGCCCAGGTCTCCAGGGTTTCCACCCCATTTGTATTTTCTCCCCAGTGCCCACCACCTTTGCAGGTCCAGAAGTGGCAGGTGGGAATGGTAATAATTCAAATATTCATTGGGGAGTGCTGGCAAGAAAAGCAGAACTCTTCCCTTTGAGCTGCATGTGAAAGCAGCCTTTGTGCTCAGGAGCATCGTGTGCCTTTGGAATCTGTGCTGGAAATCTGAATCCAATCTGATGGGTGCCTTCATTTTATTTTTTCCAAAACAAGCCAAACAACTTTATATAAACAAAATATGCTAAAGCTCCTGTTTTCCCTCACCTGTCTGATTATTTCTTCCTTTCTTGCTTTGCTGTATCAAAATAAACAAACATTACCTATTGATTCTGACTGCTCTCTGAAGATTTCTGGCAGAAAGCTGAAGGCTCCTGAGTTACTGCAGAAAAATAACTGGATGCCTACTGCTTGGAAATGTTTCCTTGGAACAAAAAGGAGATAAAAAAGTGGCTATATCATAGCAAAGGACATGCTTTGCTTCCTCAGACTGGAAGGAAGTGTGAAGTATGACTTCGTTAATAATTCATTTTGACAAGTCTCCATCCTTCCTGCCTTTTTTTTTGAAATCCAGGATACACTGGGAAAATCGATACAAGAAATACAAAGTTTTGCTTTTATTTTATCTTCCAGAAAGCAGCAGGGTTCACAGACCCTGCATCTCCTTGCACCCAGCACGTCCAACCATTTCCACCAATCATTCCTGCAAAAATACAGGAATTTTCCTATTTCATCTACACAGTGCATGAAATTAAAGGCCTCGCTCTCCTCAGTACCTTCTGCACCCTACAAAACTTCAAATTAACCTTTTGCTTTCAGAGTAATTAATGCTGCAACACCACTAACGACCTGGGTGGATTCCAATCCACTGGAGAGCTGCTTGCTGAACCCAACTGGGATGCCCTTGGTCCACACTGGATGCAGAATTATAATCTTCTTAAGGAATGCTGTTCAGCTCAGTAATTGCCTTACATTGTAAAATCCTGCAGAAAAAAACTTGCCCTGAAGCACATTTGATATGTTCTGGTCCTTGGCCAAGCTCTGCACAAGTCCATTGGACTTTAAATTTTACTTTTTTGGGCCTTTTCCCCCTTTAAATTTTACTTTTTTGGGGTTTTCCCCTTTAAATTTTACTTTTTTTGGGTTTTCTCTATGGTTATCATGGCAGGATTCAGCACATTTCATGCACAGGGAATGGAAACATCAGTGGAACAACAGAGACCACAATACAGCGTCCTCAAGAGCAAAAATCACATGAAATCCCACAAAAGAAATCTGGATTAAATCAGCTCCAGTAGTTCAAACTGAGCTACCTTCACCCTAAAACAGAAATCCAGCCCAATCTAACCCTGGTGTTATTGCTGAGGTTTATTCACCACCACAGCCCAGAGTGATGGTCAGGTCACCAGCCCTGTGTCCCATTTACCTTCACTGGCAGCTCTATTAAAAATCTCAAATGCCTGGCTCATAAAACATTGAGATTTTGTCACAAACCCACCTTGAGCTGACCAAATCCAGAGCAGATCCCAGGGACAGGGGAGCACTCGGGCAGCTCTGCTCACTTCCACAGCTCTGGGCAGCATCCTCTGCCAGCCAGGTCTTCCAAAACCCAACTTCCCCTCCCATCTTCCCACCTTCCCCACTAAACAACGAGGAAAGATCCCAGGGAAGGAATTCAAAGCAGTTTCTGGAAATCAGGAGCTTCATCTAAGCCCAGACAGGGTTAGAGGTTGCATATCACCTCCAGCTATGCAAAACCAACCCACAGGTGGCTCCCAACAAAATTCTCTTTGTTCACAAAGCCCTTGGAGTTCATTTGCACCGAGCTTCTTCTCCAAAAATTGGGATTTTTTCCCCCAAAAGCTGGGATTGTTGGTGTGGCACAACCACCACAAGTGGTTCCCCTCCAGGAGAACTTTCAATTAAAGCCATGTCTTTAATGTCATTTACCAATAACCAAACTAAAACACTGTATTTAAAGAAAGAAGCTGCAAAGATTATTAGATATAATCTGAGATTTAACTAAATGCACTGTAGTCAAATGGTATGAGGCCATAATAGAAGACTTTATATTAGTTTTTTCTCAGAGAGCTATAGGTTAGGAAAGAGTAATGCATCATTAGTCTTTGAGACTATTTTGCAATTGAAAATGCTACTTAAAACTTTCAGAAAGGATGTGACTTTTGTATAAAAATATGAAAATTAGTTCAGGGCCATGAATGTGAAACCACTTCCAACAAGAAAGGAGGAAAAAAAAAAAGAGAAAACCCAAGCAACCTGTTTCACAATCAAGGCTAGTCCTAGCAAAGGAAAACCTAGTATGTTAATACTAGGAGCACTAGGAGAACTTGGTGCCTGAGGCTGCATTGCCTGAGGCTGGAAACAAGCTCCCTTCTGCCCATCAGGCTGCTGGCTTTTTTTCTTTTTTTCCATTTTAAGACTTATGATCAGTGCTTTAAAGAGGGAATTAAACTGATGGATTGTGGATGATGTAAAACCTTGATGCCTTAGGAAGCTGCACAAATAAATGTTATCAGAGTAACTAAAAGGGCACTAAATGGGATTGAGATGGTCTCAATTTTTTCCATCTTCCCTGAATCCCACAGTCCTGGGATCACCCATGTACAAAACCACCTGCAGATCAGTCACCCTGTAGGAGAGGGTTTGATTGGAACAACTTCAGCCCAGGAAATTCAATTTGTGTTTCCACTGAGACCAAGCCATGGCCACCCCTCTCCCACCACTGCTGATCTTGAACTGGGACCAGAATCAACCTCAAGAAAGCCAAGAGGGTTTTTTGGGCAGAAACCCAAAATCAGCACAGATCACACTGTCATGGTATCAGCTCCCACTCCCTGCCAGCACATCTGGCCAGCTGTGCATCTGCCCTTGCTCATTTGGCCACTGACCTGCTTTAGCAATTACAGATAACGAAACATCACCCTGCAGCCATTCTGATTCCTGGGGTGCCCATCTCCTGCTCTGGAGCTCAGCTGGAAGGTGAAGGATGGGGGAGGCTTTCAGGGGTGTAGATCAGAGAGTTTCCATCCATTCCCTGCAACAGGACAAGGACTCACACAGATGGGAGAGGTGACTGCTGTTGGAGGCGAGGAGCACCAAGGCCAGGAGGGTTTGGAAGCCCCCAGGAAGGTTTGGTGACCCCCAGAAGGGTTTGGTCACTTCCAGGAGGGTTGAGTTGTCCCTGGTAGGATTTAGGAGCCCCTAAGGAGGGTTTGATGGCCCCCAGAAGGGTTTGGTGGCCCTGGCAGGGTTTGGTCACTTCCAGCAGGGTTGGGTTGTCCCCAGCAGGGTTTGGAGGGCCTGGCATGGTTTTGTAGCCCCCAGGAGATTCTGGTAGCCCCCAGGAGGGTTTGGTGGGCCTGGCAGGATTTAGGAGCCCCCTAGGATGGTTTGGTGGCCCCCAGGAGGCTTTGGTGGCCCTGGCAGGGTTTGGTGGCCCTGGCAGGATTTAGGAGCCCCCCAGGAGGGTTTGGTGGCCCTAGCAGGGTTTGGTGGCCCCCAGGAGGGTTTGGTGGCCCTGGCAGGATTTAGGAGCCCTCTAGGATGGTTTGGTGGCCCCCAGGAGGGTTTGGTGGCCCTGGCAGGATTTAGGAGCCCTCTAGGATGGTTTGGTGGCCCCAGCCCTGCACAGGGATGCTCTTTTCAATTTTCAGGCCAAACCCCCACACTAAACAACCCCAGCCAGGTGCAAGAACAGACTGTGAGCTCTAAGGCATACAGGTAATTTCCTCTGCTGTAATTTCAGGTCATTTCAATCAGTGCCCAAGCCCTGCCCAGCCCAGCAGAGCAGGTTCCCACCTTCCCCTTTCACTGCACACTGGGACAGCACTGCTGTGGCCAGGCTGTCCTCAGGCTGGTAAAGGTTATCCAAATACCAGGGTTGGGAGGAAAGGGGATGTTCCAGCCACGCTCCCTAATAACAAACACCAAAGCAATCCCTTCCAGGAGGAGATAAAGAATTTCTTCCTCCACTGGCAATAAATCAAAGGGCACTGTTCAGCTGATGGGAATTGATTTTTCTCCCTTGCTTTGCACTTAGACCGTGTCAAGAGCCCCCAGAGGTGACAGAGCCCAGTCCATGGCAGGGAGGGGACACAGAGGGGACAGCTGGCACCAGATATCCACCATGGCATTCCCATCCCTCCTGCTCAGCCCCCACCCCAATGGAGAGACACAAAAATGGAACATTTAAGCTGGAAAAGCCCCCTAAGAGCACCCAGTGTAACCAACCCAGCACTACCAGATCATCACCAAACCATGCCCCCAGGTGCCACATTTGCTGTCTTTTAAATCTTCCAGGGGTTAGGAACTCCACCACTGCCCTGGGCAGCTGTCTGCCCTTTTGGTGAAGAAATTTTCCCTAATACTCAACCTAAACTTCTCCTTGTGCAACTTGAGGCCATTTCCTCTTGTCCCATCACATAGGAGAAGTGACTGACCCCACCTGCCTCTATCTTCCTGTCAAGGAGTTAAAGAGAGCAAAGCCCCTTCCCAAAAGGAAAGGACACAAGTGAACTTTAGTAGGGAATGAATGAGATTTGACCAAAATAAGAATGGAGGGGAGAGGGAAATTCTCTTTAGCACAAGCAGAGCAAATGCTGTAAGGGGGGAATCCAGAGCTGGGATGGGATGGGATGGGATAGGGGACCCCCCCCCTGCACCCTCCTGCCTTCACAAGTGATAATTAGAATCCTGCCTGGCTGCCCAGAAAAAAACCAGGCATCTGCCATTCCAGCTAGAACACAGCTCCTGTTCTAATCCACTGCTAATTAAAAAGATTTTCACCATAGGTTCAATCAAACCCAAACCTCTTTGGCTTTTTATCTGCACAGGAGGAAAGGTGGGGAATAAAAAAAAAAGCTGTCTGTAATGCAGATCATCCAGAGATCAATCCTTCTCCCCCCCTCACCAAAGTCTTTAGCAGGAATCACTGAAGGCAGGGATTTACCCCCTTCCTCTGCACCCAGCTGCAGGATGGGGGACCCTGCATTCATTTCGTTTCCCTCTAAACCCCTACAACAGCCTAAAATGGTTTTGTGCAGAAGCAGAGGCCTGATTTACCAGGTTATAAAGCTGCACTGTTATCTCACTATTGGCTTTATTGCAGCACATAAGATTTTTAATGAGAAATAAATTGATAGAGATACATTACCACAGGGGAACTCTGATCTGCTCATTTGCCAGCTACCACAGCACGGAGCACACTTCTGAAATCCAGAGGGAAAAATGCACTCAAGGTGTATTTGTGTCAGTATTCAGCTGGAATGGGCCCCTGAGGTGTCACCTGGGTGGTGACACTTGCAGGGATGCAGGACAGTGGTGGTGGGACTGATGCAGGTGATGCCCAACAAGTGCTGTGCCAAGGGAAGCAGAGCCTGGAGAGCTGAAGGGACAGCTCAGCTGCACCAAACCAGGGAGATAACCACCCTTTGCACCCCTTTTCACCCCTTTTCAGCCACCCTTTGGTATCTACTGTGTCCCCCTGCCTTGCGAGCAGCTGAGGTGCATCCCCTGCTAGAGACTTCTCTGGCTGTCAATATTTAAATCAGCCAAACCCAGCAGGGAGACCTTCACACATCACCTGTGGGGTTAAAAACCAGAACATACTGGTATTTCAATAAAAAACAAACAAAAAAAAAGAGGAAAAATTGGCATGATGGGGAAGTGCTGCCCTGTCCTGACATGAGCATTGTATCTTTATCCTTATGCCACCTTCTGCAGAGCTCCTGTCCTCCTCAATCTCTCCCTTGGCATGGGCTCTCCCACCTTTCCTCCAGCTCCACCATGCCCAAGGCAGCTGCAGGTACCTGCCCAAAATGCCAGGACACACCAGGCAAGGTGAGGAGAAGGACAGCAGAGTCCCTGTGACCACAAATGGACCTCATGCATGGGGGGACCAGAGATGGCCTCCACACTGCCCCCAGATGTGCTGCTGCACATCTGGATAAATCTCTTTTCTTTTTGCTTCCCTTATCAGGAGAGGCAGGTCAAAGCACAAACATTTCAGACATGGGAAGGCCCTTTCCATGGACAAAGCCCTGGATTTATCTCTCTTTCTCCCTCCCACATTCCTGCCCACATGCTCCAAGCTCTGCCATTCCTACCCCCACACAGCACTGCTCTCCTGTGCCAGCAATGCCTCTGGGCAGATTGACCTGGAAATTACTCCTCTAAATGTGTATTCACATTTACATGGGCAATATTATTTTTTTTTTAGTATGGAAATTTTTTTTTTTTTTTGGTATGGCTTGCTTTTTGCCAGCTCCCACCTTCCACTTTGCAGCCAGGCTTGGAGTGATGATTTTATCATTTTTTCCATCACTTTCCACTGGGAATATCCCCCAGTCCAAGAGGGGCACACAAACACCTGGGAAGGTGGTACACACCTTGTGTGATGCTGGCACATCTGATAACCCTCCTGATAAGACAATGGGTACAGGTTCCTTCTGTGACACCCCATCCCCAGAGCTCTGCCCTGACACTCTGTCTCCTCCCTGATGGCAAACAGAAGGGACCCTTCAGTACTTTAATTAACAAGTATTGGAGCAAATCAAGCCAAATCTCCTCTTCTGCCCTTTCTTTGGTTTTTTCATTGAGTTTTAGGGGGAGAAGAAAACTCCTCAAAGGTGAAATTTTCATATTCAGAGTGCTGGCAGAAATACTGGTTCTGTGAGGACAAATGTGCATATCCTGGATATCCAAAGGAGAAAGAGAGCACTTAAACTAGAGGAAAACAACTCTAGGTGGTTAGTATTGTGCTTGTAAAAGAATAAAGATCTTTATCAGCTTCCAGCTTGCCACTGATGGTTAATAACACACATCCTCATGCTGTTGGACAATGGTATTTGGAGAGCTGTGCAGAATGGGGCTGGAGGAGATGTGCAAGGGATGCAGCCACGTTCTCATCCAAAGGGTTTTGAAACCCCAGGCAAAGCAAAAACCAGCAGCAGACCTGAATTTGCAAGATGTTTGTTTTGATCAGAGAAAAGGAAGGTAAAATAAAGGATATTTCACAATGAAAAAGCACCCAGGTTTCTCTCCACTCTGGGGTGGAAGGTTTTGTGTCTGCCTTTGCTCTGGAAACAGCCCAGAGCTGCCAAGTGCTCCCAAAACCAAAGTGAACAAGCTTGTAAATTATGGCTGGCACATTCCTCTGGATTTTTTTTTTCTTTTTTCATCCTTGCTGTATTTTCCAAGCAAGCAAGAACCAGCTCCTTCCCCCTCCACAGTCCTGGCACTTTGCACAACCCAATTTCCTCACCAGGATTTCCTGGAAACACACACAGACCTGAGACAGGGGCGTGGGTGCAAGATGCTTCCAGCATTTTTTATTGCAAGAGCATCCTTGTTCTGTGTGCTGGCAGTGGGCAGAGCACAGGTGTGGCCCTGGGAACACCTTTCCCATGCTGTGCTCTCAAACTCTACCAGAGTGTGGCTGTTCCTTAGCTAATGCCTTGGGTATTTTCTGGGAGAGGAGCTCAGGGCTGTGGAATGAGCTGAGGGAACAGAGCACAACAGCTCATCTTGTCTGGAAAAGGCACACAATGTCCAGAAACTGGCATTTTTATAGCCTTTAAAATTGCTCACTTCTGAAACTGCTTCAGCCACTCTCTTATGAATGGAGAGGGACCAAGAGAAAAGGCTCAGACCTGGCAGGAGGTGAAAAAAAAAACCCCAAACCCTCCAACTCTCCCTCCCCAAAGCACCCTCCTTAGCTTTAATAACTCATTATCCTATTATGAGGCAAAGGCTCACAGGATTATGGTATTTAGTAATATTATAATGGATGTGAGCCAGCCTTGCAGAGAGCTTTTTGTATTCCTGCTTTGTGCTGACCTGGCCTTAGACCTGGGGCTTGTGTCCCACTGTGCTATCAAAGACAAACAGCCCCTGCTCCCCATCAGGAAATACACATGAATTTAGTAAATTATATCTATACACACAAAAATAGATATATATGTGCAGCACAGGTGGGTGGGAATTTCAGAAAATAGAAATACACATGTATTTAGTAAATACATGCTTAGTAAATTTTATATATATATATATATACACACAAAAATAGATATATATGTGCAGCACAGGTGGGTGGGAATTTCAGAGCAGGAGATTTTCTGGCTGCTTCCACTCAGACAAATAGATCATACAATCCTTCAGCAGCAAAATAAACAGCTTAGAGCAAACAAGAGGCTCAGTGTGCCACTACTTTGCATTTTCTGGCTGGGGCTGGCCATGGCTGAGGCCACCAAGCCCAGCCCCACTCTGGTTTCATCCTTTGGGTCACCCAGCACTGGGTGCAGCTGCATTTTCCTCTCTTTTGGTGCACTACAGACTTGGGCAGAGTTTCTTCTGGCACAGATCAAAGCAGAAATAGTAAATTTGGATGCTTCCGTGTGCCCAGCCATCCTCAGTTTCATAGAATCATGGTTTGAATTGGGAGAAACCTTAAAGATCATCCAGTTCCTTCCCCTCCCATGGCAGGGACACCTTTCCAGGGTGATCAAAGCCCCATCCAAGCTGCCCTTGGTTCCCAAGATGAGTTTTAAGCACTGCCAGGTATCACCCAAATCTCTTCATCCCTCACTAAAAGGCCACTAAGCTCACAGGAGAAAACTGTACCCAAAGTTGTTGAATGCACAAGAAGGCAAAGCAAAGGAAACATCTTTTCCTCCACCTTTTCTCAATTATAGCAGCAAAGAAGTTTTCAAGCCAGCAGAATTAGAGCCGAGACCAAAGGCATCATTTCAATGTGAAAATGAGAGACAGCTTGGGTGGTTTGCTTTGTGGCAAATATGTAGATGCATTTTTGCAATTCCAGCTTAATTTCAAAACTTCCTTTCCCTGGAGGAGGGCACAATCACATCCTACCTGCCTGACCCAGCTGTGTTTCCTCTCAGGGAAGGTTTTTGCCTCATTAACACCCTCCTCCAGCCTTTCCATCCCTTGGGGGTTGGAACAGACGACCTTTGAAGGTCCCTTCCAACCCAAATTATTGAATGATTCTTTGATTCCCACCCCATCACCAGCAGCTCTCACTGATTGCACAGGTCTGACATGGCTGCAGCCCATCTCCCATCACGAGGAATTTCTAGGAACACCTGCAGCATCACAGGAGGAGTCAGACAAAAAAAATCCCCATTTCTACTAAAACAAACACAAATTTTTAAAATCCAGCAAGTAATCCTGCATAAAAGGGAAGGACAATTGCAGCAGGAGTGAGAGGAGGCTGCATTTTCACACCAGCCCTCTCCCAGCCATGTTATTGAATCAGAAACATCCAGGTTCATCAAGGCTCTGTCTAAACAGGATTTGGGGTCTCTAAGGGCCGCTGGAGAATATCAGGTTTAAAGAGAGATGGACAATAATGCACTGAGAGCCAAGTTCCTTCCCTGCCACTCTCCTCTTCCCAGACAAAGCTACACAGATTAAAAGAGGCACATCAGAACTGGATCACCCTGCTCTCCTGCCAAGTGATCAAATTAATTTCCTACAGCCCATCCCAAATCTTGCATTTCACATCTGTGAACTCTTGCTAGGGAACACAGGAAATGATTTCCTAGCAGGGAATGAAACTGTCCCCGTGGCCAACACCAACACCAACCCAGAGCATGGGATGGAGCAGAAAGAAGCAACACCATGAAATTCTCAACGAGGACAATTTACAAGCAATGTGCAAACAACCCTCTCAGAGCTTCAGCTTCCTCACAGACAGAATTAATTTCCCACCCTCCAAAAAAAAAAAGACTTCCATGGGACATGGGCTGATTTAAGAACAAGTCCAGGAATAAGGAACTTGTGAGTAACTTTTGAATAAGGAACTTGTGAGAAATTTGCACTGGAGGAAGACCCCTAAGATGAAGCTGTGTGAGGAGGGTCCAGCCCTACTTCCCCACCCTGTCACTTGAGGAGGTGGTGGCTCCTTCCCCAGCCACACAAAGCCAACAATCCTGAGGCCTGCTTCATGCTGGCCCCCTGGCCAGTCAGTACAGAATATTTTAGACATCAACAAGGCTGTGAGATGCCTCTAGACCCCAGCCTGTGCAGTGTTTATATGCTGTAATGGCCCTCCCCTCTGCTTCAAGCCTCCTTATGTAGAAAAACCTCCAGTGAAAGCAGTGGGAGGCTCTTAATTGCCTCTGCTCCAATCAATACAAACAGTGCTCAGCAACGGCAACCACCACAGAGAATGCTGCCTCCCCAGTGGCACCATTTCCACGTTTTCTTACTGTTCCCACTGCAAAAAAAGCAGGCAGAAGGTACTGGATCTATTGCTTCCAGGATGAGCCCAGCAAACCCTATGGCTGAGGGCTCTGATCCAAACTGAGCTGTGGAATTTTCTGGGGTCCCCTGTTGTGGGGAGGAAAGATGAATCTGACTCCATGTTCTTAAAAAGCTAATTTATTATTATATATTATACTGTATTATATTATATTACATTATATTATATTACATTATATTATATTACATTATATTATATTACATTATATTGTATTACATTATATTTATTGTATTGTATTGTACTATATTGTATTATATTCTATCTATAATAAAGAATACTAAAGAATAGAGAAAGGATACTTACAGAAGGCTTAACAAGATAATAATGAAAAAACTTGTGACTCTTCAGAGTTTTGGCTGTGATTGGTCATTAAGTTAAAACAATTCACATGTCGGATACACAATCTCCAAACCACATTCCAAAGCAGCAAAACACAGGAGAAGCAAATGAGATAATATTGTTTTCCTTTTTCTCCGAGGCTTCTCAGCTTCCCAGAAGAAATCCTGGGCAAAGAAGATTTTTTAGAAAATATGACAGTGACACTGAGCCAAGATTTATGTGGAACCATCCAGGACATCAACCACCAGCCAAGGCTCTTCCAAAGGCTGGAGAGAGCTGACACCAATCCCTGCATGTGCCCAGCTCTCCTCCTGGAGGCTGGAATAATGACAAGGAAGCCCTGAGAGCACTGCTGGCAGGCAGGATGCAGAGGATCCTAGTTATCCCTGCCCTTACATGAACCACTGCCAAACTGAGCCCGAGAGGAATGACCACAGGAATTTTGATTTAATGCCATCTGCAAATCATCTGAAGTTCTCCTCAGCAGGAGGCACAGCAGCTGGGATTTCCAAAGATGCTGGGGCAATCTGAGCTCCTGGATCATCTTGGTTCCTGGGATACTTCAGAGTCAGCACTAAGCCTGCTTAACTCCAACAAAGCACAAGAGAAGAGTCTCTCCTTACACTACAAAATTCTACTTCAGACCCTGAGAAAACTCAGCAATGCCAGAAATGTATCTGAAAAACCCAGGGTTAAGCAGTTCTTGAGGATGGCACTACCTTTAGCTGAAGTGAACACTAAATTGTCTTTAAAAATCTGTTAATTGACAGGGTTTCACCAAGTTTATTAAACAGTTCTCCCAGGCTTTATCACAGGCAAGTCCTCAGCCCTGCAAGTTTCTAAAGGGCTTCCATTGAGTAATTACAGCCCTGCCTGTGCTGTTAGCTGGCCTGTTATCCTCATCTGACTCTCCTGTTCTAATTACTGAGATGATTTTAACAGGTAATTTGGCAGGGCTGTCATCACCTCTGAGTTTAATGCGCCCTCATTCACAGTGCCACACACGAGTGTTTCCCTGCAGCCCCCAGAGCAGCCCAGGGGGCCACGGGTGGGATTTGCTGGAGCACCCCAGGACCACGTGCAGGATATCAACATTCCACACCCCCAAAAGCAGGGTACAAGCAAGACAAGCAGGTGGCTTCTCTCCAAATGACTTGGGATAAGGTGTGGGATGCCAAATTAACACTGAGGGGTGGCAGAGAAGGAGGAGGAGACAAGGCAATGTTGGCAAGCACAGCAGTGGCAGCAGATTGGATTTGCAGCAGACCAATAAATATAGATTAAAAAAAACCCATATCTTAATATGCAGATTAGCCTTGCAGCAGACCAATAGATATGAATTGAGAAAAAACATATTTTAATATGCAGATTAGGCTTGCAGCAGACCAACAGATATGGATTAAAAAAAAATCTTAATATGCAGATTAGACTTGCAGCAGACCAATAGAAATGGGTTAAGAAAAAACATATCTTAATATGCAGATTAAACTTGCAGCAGACCAATAAATATGAATTAAGAAAAAACATATTTTAATATGCAGATTAGACTTGCAGCAGACCAATAGAAATGGGTTAAGAAAAAACATATCAGAGAGTCATAGAATGGTTTGGGCTGGAAGGGGCTTGGGAAGCCCCATCCAAGCTGGCCTTGGACACCTCCAGGGATGGCACACCCTTCTCTGGGCAATGTGCGCAAGGGCCTCACCACCCTCACAGGGAGGAATTCCTTCTCAATATCTCATCTAAATATCTCATGTCTGTCAGGTTAAAGCCCTTCCCCCCTGCAGGACAGCAGGACCTGCTGCTCTGGGACTGGAGGAGATCCCTGGGTGAGCTCCCAAGGAAGGTCAGAGTCTGAGCAGGGATGCTGCAGGGAAACCATGAACCTTGGCAAGGCAGAGCTCTGCTGGGACCTCATTCCCCACCTCTCCTCCTACCTGTGGCCTCAGTGAGTGCTTTGTGGTTTTCCTTCTAAACCAGGACTCCCTGAAAGCCCTGGGAGAGGACATGGGCTTCAGCCAGGCTGCAAAGAGCACCAGGCTCCTTTAATTACTTCTTTTCCCTGGCTCTGCCTGTTTGTGCACAGCTATTTCATGAAATTTGTCAGTGTTAACAATGCAGCCCCCTCCAGAGACCCATCCACTTCACAGGGCTGCAAATGTGATCGGTAAGAAATTAATTTAGGGTGCAGCAATATATCAAAAAGGAGATGGAAATAAAACAAGAGCTCAGCCCTGCTGTAACAGGAATTTACAGGGGATCAGCAGCAAGACCATGGTAATGATAAAAACCATGGAAACTGCACCACAGTCATCTCTATAAAACAAATCCCAGGGGGGGGAAACCCCAAAACAACCCACTCTTTAATGGTAAGCATTGGGTTAAAGTGGGATCCAAAGTTTAAAATGCCTCCTGATGATACATTTCTGCAGTCTTTCTTCAGGTTCTAAATGTATCAGATCTCAGTTTCCCATAAATCTGGGCTTTCTTTTTAATCTCCTTAGGATATTGTGGGGGAAGAACTCTTAAGAGTTAACCTAAGACAATAGCCAATAAAACCCAAGAGATTCCCATATACAGAGGACTTCAGAGGAGCTGATGAGGAGGAGATGCCACAAGATGAGAGGAGCTGGAGGGCTGTGGAAGAGGAGTTTCCCCAGCACACTAAGCCCCAGCTTGCTTGAAAAGCAGTTTTCAGATGGGTATGAGAAAAATAACAGAACCAGAGCTGGACTGATAGAGCTGATTCCATCAGCTGGAAACTGCCTTTCTCTTCAAGAAAGGGGAGAAGAAAGGGAAAAGACTGAAATGCCACCCAGCAGAACACAGAACCTCCTGAGGCATCCCTCACTGAAGGTCCCTGCCTGCTTTGGCAGGGAGGGACAGAAATCCCTCAGCCTTGCAGAGAAGCTCTGGAGGGCCCTGAGGCAGCAAGAAATTCCTTCTTTTGAAGGAAACTAGAAGGAAACTCAAGAAATCAGACTTAAAATCCAACCCAACTGTGACTGGTGCTGGAAGCACCTGGCAGCAACATAAACCAGAATAGGTTCATGTACTTTAAGCACTTGTTGGTGCCTTCAGTGCTGGCATTTGGCAAGGAAACAACATCAACCTGCCCCAGGGATTTACATCCCTGCTCTTCCTTCCCCACCCAGCACACAGGGAGCATGTGAAGGGTGCAGGTCTCCAAGAAAAGTGGGGCTTGGAGGACAACCACACCAACAACCTCATCCTTGTGTTTAACAGGAGATGATGAATTCTTCTTCCAGAAGAGGAACTGAGTGGCCTCAGTGGCTGCTGTGCCTCTAAATGCCTGTGAGAGAGAGTTGCCATATGGGCTCAGATTTATCACTTGTGTTTCCTAACTTGCACATCTGTTTTCTATAAGCAGCTGTCCGAGTCAATGCATCTCCCCTTTCCTCAGGAGCCGCCCACGGAGCCTCCCAAGGACAAATCATCTTCCCTTGGTGCTCCTCTGCTCAATGGGCTGCACTCTGTCACCTGAACAACCTCAAAGGCTGCTCACAAAACCCCAGAGAGGGCATCACCCTCTAAAAGAAGGGTAACACACGCAGTGGTCACTGGGGGTGGGTTTAGTCAGGATTCTGAATGAGAAGAGAGTGATCTGTTCCCATCAGCAGCCCAGGAAACTCCCTGTCAGCTCCTCAAATTCCAGTGAAGTCAAGGAAGTTATTGCCATTGCCCTGTGTCAGGACATGTCCTCCTAAACTGAAAGCTGAACAGAGGGATCTGAGAGAAAAGGGGATTTTTTTCCAAGGTCAGGAGTATTGGGAAAGTGGCACAAAGCCAGGGGGGTCAGGAGGAACTAATGAGGCTTCCCAGACCCCATCTCATGTGGACAGGAGGAATGTGTGGCATGCAGGGGGCAGAAAGGGCCATCCCAGAGGCAGGAAAACTTGGTTCCTGTGGATGGCCACCAGAGCAGCTCAGCCTTATTGCTTTGAAATTCCAATGAAGAGTCAATAATTTCTCTTTCTTCCAGAAAAAAAAAAAAAAAGACAAACCAAAGGTGACCTCAAACATTTCTCTGCTGAAAATGTTGTGTACAATCTCTCATTCCTTCTTTCTTCAGTGTTTACAAAAAAACCTACCAACTTGGTACTGAAGGGCAGGGATAAACTGAATAAAATAATCGAGAAAAAAGACAGAAGGAAATAAAAACATCTGCTAGGAAATTTCTGCTCTGAGGGTTAAGGACACAGCTCAGTGTGGCCCACCAGGCTCCAGGGCAGCAGTGCCACTGGGTCTGCAGTGCTGTGGGCACAGCCTG
>NW_005054446.1:735420-748146 GCF_000277835.1 Geospiza fortis
CTCAGGCAGGACACACTTTGCTCCAAGACAAGGGCAATTAGGCAGTAAAACAGATTTAAAATAAATGAATATTCTCAGCTGTTAATGATGCCCTCCAGCAGGAGTGGGTTATTAGCATCCCCAAGAGGAACCACGGGCAGCCCCTCGAGGGTTAAAGAGCAGGGAGGCTCTTGTGGATGCAAAGTGGGGAGATGAACAGTGAGTGTATTAAAAGTGATAAGAGAGCAAGCAGGGATTGAATCAGAGATTGCAGAGGATATTTGAGAAGAAACTCTCCATCGACAGGAGAAATAAAAGGTCAGTGAAGAGAGACAGTGACTCCTCTCAGAAATGCCACAAGTGCTTTCCTGACACAAATATTGACAGCAGAGACAGATACAGAAAATTTATTCATTTCCCTGCCCTGATAGCAGGGAGAGTCAAGCACCATCTGAACAGGGGGAGAGGAGAAAGGAATAAAACAGGATAACTGAGCAGGTAATCAAAGGCAAGGGCCACTCAGGGCAGGCAGAGTCACCGAAGCAGGACACCACTCGTCATTTAATATTTACACTAAAATCCTGCCTCTTGCTGCTGCACCAAAAAAAAAACCAAAACAAAACCCCAGCAACAAGAAAGGGAATTTATCTCAAAATGTCTCTGAATTCACCAAACTGCACTGCAACAGATTAAACCATAACAACACAGCCCAGAGAGGACAGACAAAATATTAAGCAGAATTAAGCCTTAAAGGATGTTATGGTCCTTGGAGAAAAATGAGCTCAATTGCTTTTATCCTTATGTTTTACAGCAACTTTAAAAAGCCTCTTCTTCAGAGAATGCTCAGCAGTGACTTTTAGACCAGGCTTTCAGCAGCTGCCTCCCTCTCTTTCCTAACATATATAATCTAAATTACAGTGGTCACAAACAGTATTTCCCTTGCAAGAGCTTTATTTTAGAACACTGTCTGCTCCAGTAGTGGCAGAAGAATTTACAATCTGCCTTTGCCCCTGAAATGCAGATTTACAGGAAGAGACATTTATTTTTATTCCAGACTAATGATTCTCCCTTTCCATCAATGCATTTAATTCCTTGAAGAGCTCAGTTTCCAGAACTATTTTGCAAGTCTTCCTCCTACACCTCAGTTAATTATTACTGACAAAACAGCAGAATGTGAAGTGCTGCTCTCTCTATCTTTGGGTAGATGTCCCACTGCTGCTGGGCTGGGGGAAGATGGGGATTTGAAGGTATCTGGAGTTACCAGCCAGGTTTTCTTGCAAAAAAAACACCCTTCTTTTCTGCTCTTCCCTCAGCATCAACAGCAAGCCCACAACACTTTTCATTGAAAAAGAAAGGAAGAATTAATAAAGCAGCTTGTTTACTCCTGCTGGACTTCTGCACCAAAGAAAAGCAGCCTCTGTGCTTTCTGCTCTGTCTAGACACTTGTGTTTGTACCACCCCAGCCCGACCTGCCCATCAATAATCTTTAAATATTGAGGAGGGCTCCTGCTGCCACCAGTGCTCCTCTCAGCCCAGGTGCCACTGCTGGGGACAGCCAAGGCCATCAGGCAGAGCAGGTGGCACCTGCCAGCCTGGGTGCAGCTGCTTAAGTGCACAGTGGCAGCCCCCAGGAAGCAAATCCAGCCCTAAATTATTAATAATATTTAGACAGCACGTGCAGAAGTGACAGAGAAAGCCTTGAGCCCTGCTGTGCACCGTGGCCTGGAGCAGCTCCTGCGCTGCTGCTGGGCTCTGTGCTCTGTCCATGCCAGCCTGGGAGCAGGAATTCACCTCCCAGCATCAAAAGGCATCTCCTGTTTGCTGCTGAGCTGGCAGGGGAGCCTCTGATACTAACCATGCTGCTGGGGAAAATCAGCGCTGGGTTTTGTCTGCATCACTCTGCCCAGAGCTGAGGCTGTGAGCAAAGCCTGGCACTGCACTGGCAGGTCAGCAAAGCCAGGCACAACAGCTGGAAATCCAGGTCTAAGCCCCATTTTTCCTCCCTACCACACAGGATGGTCTTGAAGAAAATGAGCAATTGCAGCCAAGCCTGGCTGTGGCTCTTCCTTGGTCCTTAGATGCTGCAGCACATGGCCAGGCACTGTTTGGAGCAGTGCTGATGGATCCAGCCATTGTTTCCACCATCAGCTGGGGTTTTATTTACCACACTGGGAGGTTTGCCTGCCCGTTGGGTCCTGGCAGCTCTGCTGGTGTCTCTTGGCTTCATCTCCTTCCCACAGCCTGCTCTGCCTTCCCCCCAGTCACAGACCATTCTCCTTTCTTTGTTCCTGGAGGACAGCTTTGTTCTCTGCATAATAACAGGTGATTTAGCAGCTGTCACATTCAGGAGCTGGAGGATTTGAAGGCAAACTCTGCTGAGTAAAATGTGCTCCTGGAATCCCTCTGGCTGCCACATCCACCAGAGACAGAGGATGACAGAGAAGGCAAAATTCACTTCTGTGGCAGAAGGACTCCACTTATCCACACAGACCAAAGGATGCCCAAAACCACCCAAGAGAGATGCACAGCTCTCATCTGAGGCTGCCCTGTGCTCACCAACAGTTATTTGGGCTGCTGTAATTCTGGCAGAATGAGGTGCCAGAGCCAATATTGCCCCCAGGCAGGGACACACTGCTCACAGCTCTCTGCTGCAGCACCATCCTTGGATGCACCAGCACCTTCCTCCAGACCAGAGCCAGCCATGCTCAGCATTGCTTGGATTTTTGCAATAGAAAAAAATAAGTAGAAAAACAAACTTATAAGTAACTCAGTAATAAATCAAAAAATGATTCAAATCCACAGAGTTATCACAGATGCCACAGTCCACTCCAGCCAACTCCAAAATCCCTTCCAATCCCAGTTTATCCCTCATCCCTCTACATCCAGACTACACTCTCACCCTGCCCCTGACATGAGCCCCAAAAATAAAAAACACCCAAATATTTCAGTTTCTCCATAATTCATGACAAGCAATAGAACACAACAAACAAACACTATAGGGAGCTATAGAGGGAAGATACTGATTCCAAATCAGCACAATTCCTTTTCCTTTGGTGCCCAAGGCCTGGCATGCACTGGGTTACACTGATTTAAAGGTGGGCTCATTATGCTGCAGGAAGGATCCCATCAGTGAAATGAAGTAGGAATTAATATTCTATCTACCCATGCTGGGGTGCAAATAGTGAGGCTTGGAGGAAACCCACACCAACAACCCCATCCTTGTATTTTACAAGAGATGATGAATCCTTACATGAATACATTAAGGAATACATATATGAAAGTACACCTTAAAAATCAAAACAAATTGACCTTAAATATTGTATTATGTATTATGACCTTAAATATTATATATGTAATTATATGGGAATAGCAGAGAGAGAGAATGGCATAAGAAATAAATTATTGAGAGCGATATGTTGTGATCCACCACAAGTATTTTCCAATTAATAGTGAAATTCTTAAGTCCAGATATTGATAACACCTGATTTGTCTTTTGTTGATTAAAGGTGTTTAAATTCTAGCATTACCTACACTACAATAGTACCAACCAACCTACAATGATAAAATTATTTTGCCAGTTTCCCCCCCCCACAATCCCTCCCCAGACTCCCAGTTGCCCCCACCTCCTTCTCCACCTCTCTGGCTCAGCCATTCCCACTTTTCCAGGCAAGTTTTCCCCTTCCCAACACACACAGAGGAATTTCATGGCATTCCCTACCCCAAGGACAATGAAATTAGAAGGAACAAAAGAGCAAACCTGGCTGCTCCATGGCCTGGCAGACAATGGTCCCAGCTGCTCCAGGGAAGCACCCAGGCACAAAGAGCCCAGCTCTGGTGCAGAAGAGGGTCCTGGCTCCCTGGGGCAGGAGGTTGTCACTGGAATATGCATCTCATTGGTTACCTGTCAGCTTTCCTGGGCTGTTATGAAGCACAGCCACTGCCTGAGGCTATAATGGGATGGAATAACGAGGCAGCCCCTCCACACAGCAGCTTTGATTAGGTGATGGGAACTGGCAGCATCCGCTGGCTTTTGAAAAAAAAACAACAAAAACCACAAGCTCAAAGCTGTAAAATAAAGGGATCGCCAGGAATGTGGCCACTTTTTCAGGCTAAGAAGGATGGAGAAGGGAAATAAATTACAAGCTTTGTTTCTTGCTCTAATCTCTCAGTCTTTGGAGGTTCCATCTTTGCTGTCCCTCCAGGCTCAGATATTATTTCCTGGCTCCTCAGGTATGCTAGGAAAATGACATGTTATAATACCAGGGAATTACAGACTGTGCAGGGGGAAGGAGGAAAACTCCCTGCCCCACAAATCACTGCCAGCAGCTCCTGTCAGCAGCTCGAGCTGCAGCCTGGGGAGGCACCTGCAAATTCACCAGGCAGGACATTGCCACGACTGGGATTCACCTCTCCCACCTTTCAGGTGGGCAATATCTCAAACTCACTGCTAAACCCTTGACAAAAATATGATTTCAATGTGCCTGCACCTTGGGGACTCCAGACCCTGCCAGTTGGGTCATTGGGTCCCAGCTGAAAAATCTGGTTTTGTGCTAAATGCAACTTTTGTTCTGGTAACACAACTGTCCCTGCAGCACCTACCCCTGTTCCAGCCCCACCATGCCCTGGTTTCCCTGGCACAGATGTCCAAGCTGGCACTGAGACAGGGCAGAGACCAGCAGACAGGTATTTTTCCTCCCCACAGGCTAAGGAAAACATGTGCAAGCAAGATGGGAAAGCCCTGGGGTTTGGAATGCCAACTGGAAGAAATAAAACTTGACTAATAAAGCACAGGCTGTGGAAGATGTTCTGGATGCAAAGGGTGCAAGGGCAGGGAGAAGAGCAGCGTGCAGGTTAATGAACACACCAACCCACGGCTCCACAGAAAATCAAATTCAATCAATCTCTCTGTGAAGGACACGCAGCGAGACAATGGCTGGGAGAAAGAAAGCAGAGAACACTTTGGCTTGGCTTTTTCACCCCCAAAAGGAAGGGGAAACAGGGAAATACCCCCTTCAAACTGGTATTTCCCTCAAGCAAGCAGATCTGTGTGAAGCTGTGGTTATTTCCAAGCTTGACCATGCGAGGATTGGCATGGGGCAGGATTTGGGATTGGGTTGCTGTGGTAAGGATGAGCATTCCAGAAGCAAAGCAGCATTTTGCAGGCTCAGCCCAGCTCTTCCTTTCAGCACGAAGCCCATAAACAATGGCCCAACAGCTTAACAGGGCTGAAATATGATGGTATTCAAAGGGGATGTCAGGAGGATTAACAGCCCTGCTCAAGCCGTGCTGGGACTGGAGAGTCGATGCTCAGAGTGCTCACGGGGTGAGGTTTTACATCTTCATTAAGCACCAGCCACTGCTGGGCTGCTGGGGGAAGGATTTCTCCTCTCCATGACCACAGTGGTGACACCAGGGGTGGCTCCCACTCAGCATTGCTGACACCAGGAGAGGCTGGGAATGGGATGATCACCTGTGTTCCCTCTTGGGAAAGGATCACCGAGAATAATTTTTACCATAACAGAGGGAACCAAACAGGTCTGATGGTCAGCGAGAGCCCCTCAATGTAGAACTCATCCTAACAAAGCAGATTTGGACAGAGGCAAGTGATTACACGTGAGGACCCAGGACATCCCTCTGGCTGTCCTGAGCAGCCAGGACCCTGCCAGGGGGTTCAGAGACCCCGGCACAGAGCCCAAAACACCTGCGGGTTTGATTATGACCCATGGAGCAAATTACCAACCTTAGATGAGGATCTGCAAGCCGTGACAAATTAAGTAGAATGATAGTGAAGTTATCATGGGGTGGAAAAGTAGATTTTAGGGTTTTTGGTATGGGGGCTCAGGAGGCAAGATGGAGGGAATTGGACGTGTCCAGCCTTTCTCCTTCTTCTTCTTGGCCTCCATCTTCTGCTGTGATGTTGGCACTTACAGATTGGTTTAGAGTAGAAGCTCACTGTCTAACACAGGTGATAGGTATTGGGAAGTAATTGTAAATATTGTACACGTAGTTTTTAGTATAAAGACATAACACTGCCCTGGGGGCAGGCAGAGTGCCTGGAACTGTCCCGCTGGACGGACCTTGGCAGGGCAGGAGAAAGAATTTTATAGATAAGATACAATAAACAACCTTGAGACTGAGAAATGAAGAGCTCTGACTCCTTCTTCAAGCACCGGGCTGGGAAAAGAGACTTTTGAACTTTTCTCAGGGTCACTCTGAGCAGCTAAAGACCCCGACAATTGCAGGGTGTTTGACCAGGTGACAAATCAACGTGAGGACAGAATAAGAAAGTCTGCTAGGAGGCTTTGCAATATTAGGATACAACAGAAAAGGAAAAAGAAACCTTAAAAGAGCAAACAAACAGAAAGTGCCATTATGTTTCCCCTGTTTGCCATGCAGAGATGGGGCTTCATGGTGCCTCAGGACACCACACAGGGCTTCCCACCCACACACAGAACACCTCAGGTGCCCACTCTGAATACTGGGGAGCACTGTCCCCATGTGAACCTCAGTCTGCAACTCTGCTTCATAAACTGTGGCTTGGAACTTCACACTCTTCAAGGGCATTAATGCACTTTTTTACATAGAAGTGAGCTCAGACAATGGTTCCTATTTATATGGGCTGATCCACCTACACATCTGGTCACAACGTGAGATTTCAAGCCAACTTTTCAAAATTGCAAAGAGCTATCCCAGTTCTGCACCACTGATTTGTGCTGTTTTACATGACATAAATATTTATACAATTACTGCTACTATCCTTCAATGACCAAAGTTATCACATTTCAAAGGATCTATATTTAAAGAACACAATGCCCTGATGGAAATGCAACTTTAAATTTTAAATAGCTGTGTTCTTACCACACATTACACACACACAGAGTCACTGGAGGTGCTCCAGAATTCCCATATTCTCCTCAAAGCCACAGCAGCTCCTTGCCACCCTGCATCCCAAATTGAGCATCCTTGGTGACACCTGCCCACTATCTCCAGGAGGGAAGGGCAGTGAAAAACCCAGATTTACAACAGCACTGGGTTTATCATCTTCTGGACAAAGCCAGAAGGAGAAGCAGTTTATTTTTATTAAAATAAACTTTTAAATAGTTTATTTAAATAAACTATTTTTATTAAAATAAACAGAGGGTTTCACTGCCTGTGAGATGGACACACGGGTGTACACCAATCCCAACTGCTGCTCTCCCACCCCCTCAGATGAACAGGACTGCTCCAGGTTTCCCTCTGTGAACCTCTAACTACCTGATATTTCAGTACAAACTGAGTATTAGCTCTTCTTCTGTGATTCCTGAACCACCTGACTCACCAAGTGATGATGCAAAATTAGAAAGAATAATAATAAATCTAGATTAGGAGTTAATAAACTGCGATTAAAACACCTTCATAAATAATGTCACGCTCCTTACATGTGGATGGGGGTAATTACTAGGGAAGAAGAAAAAATAAAACTCATTTGGGTCAGTGCAATTGTCTTTCTTAGCAGGACAAAACAACAAACCATGATGCATTATTAGCTATAGAAATAACTCAAAAGGTTTTCAGGTTTACCATGCAATCAGCAGCAAAGGGAAACCAGAGAACAACCTCCACTGCTGCTCCCCATCCACCCCTAAGGTTTGGTTTATCCCTTTCGCCTCTTTTCTCCTGACTTAAGTGAAGCAAAAAATAAACACACCTGCAGTGTGCAAACTCAGTCCTGACTCATCTACAAGTTCCTCTAATAGGAGTAACACAGCTAAAGGAGAGGGGGAGAAAAAAGGACCAAGTGGAAAAACATATTTAGGGAAGAGGGAGTGAAGGAGGGAGGGACTGTCCTCCTAAAGCAGCGCCCAGCAGCTGCTCCATTCATAAATATTTCACCAATCCCAACTCAGCCTGCCAAATCTGAACCACTGCTTTGATGAAAAATATAAAAAGGCTTTTCCATTAGTGCTTTTGATGTTCTTTGCACACAGAATAATGAATGCAGGAGATTCATCTTCTTCCTCTCCTCTGTCCTCCCTCACTTCAGTCTTTTATCTGGCCCGACCTCCCAAGGACAGAGAAATCAGGATTTGAGCAGGAAGACAGAGCGGTGCTTTTGGCCTCTATGCATTTTCCATGGACTCTTAGAGTCACAGAATCACTTTAGTTGGGAAAGCCCTCCAAAATCCTCAAGTCCAGCTCTGAACCCAGCCCTGCCATGGTCACCACTAGCCCACGTCCCCAGGTGCCACATGTACATGTCTCTCTCGAGATGGGGACTCCACCACTACCCTGGGCAGCTGTGCCAGGGCTGAAAAACCCTTTTGGTGAAGAGATTTTAAATAACATTTAGCCTAAACCTGCCCAGTGCAACGTGAGGCCATTTCCTCACATCCTATCATTCCCTCTTGTCCTACTTCTGCACTGTTCTGCCTCTTTTCACCTCAGGGGACAAGACAGCAAGGACATGGGGATACCCAAAGGTTTTTTGGATGCTGTTGGCACTTCACACTCTGTTTCCACCTGGCTGGACCATATTGACCATCATGACTCTACCAGGAGTTGTTCAGAGAAGGTGAACAGGAGTTTTGAACCCTTCAAAAGCATCCACCAAGGACAGACAGATCCCAGCTGGTACCCCACTTTTGCCCACATGGCACAGCTGGCTCCAGCTGGGATTTTGTGAGCTTTTATGGGAGGAATCAACCCCCTGAGCCCTGATCTGGGCTGTCTGAGCTCCCCTGCATTTTTGGGGGGCTCATTTGGGAGAATCTCAGAGGAGAACGGAATCCTCCTTAAAGCTCAGCAACGGAAGCGGCGCCGAGGCAAAGCCAAACCAGAGGAAGCAGAACGTGACCTTCTCCCAGCCTCTTAATGCTCTCAGGAACTTAATAGCTCAACATTTATCTTAACTCAGCAGAGATGTGCCAGGGATAAAGTATCCATCTCCCTGCACACCAGCTCCAGCGTTTCCAAGCCGCCGCTGCCGAGTTCTAAATTGCAGCTTTTATCGCCTTCTCGCACTTCTGCTGTTCCACAGCATCCAAAGCAATTAAATCCAACCTATTTTTTCCTACTTCTATTCCTTGAAGTGGAGCTTTCTTGTGTGGGGCAGAGATTACAGGGTTTGGGCTGGATTTTGATTCACATTTATTTTCCATTAAGGACTCGGCTCCACTTGTCTCCTCTTCCTTCTCCCGTGAAGCTCGGCAAACTCGGCAAATAGGAATTTGAAAGCAGTTTAAAGGAAAACAAACAGAAACTGATGCCTTGCAGAATTTTTGCAACAAGAGTCCTGGAAACATGCAAAGCATTTTAAGGGAGTTGAAAGAGAGCAACGTCTTATCACCAGGAGTGGGATGCTAATGTTTGCAGGAGAGTTATTGCTGTGCATTATTCATCCTCCTGCTTTGTATTTATCAGGAATTATTAGGAAACCCATCATCCAGAGAGCTGCAGGGCTTCTTGGCAGCACTGACACAGCAGAAAACTCCTTGTGCCCAAGGGCTCCTGCTTCTTTGGGGGTGCTGGGTTTCCTAATCCCAATCTCCTGCTCCATAATCCCAGTGAAGGGGAGGAGTGAATCCCTCACTATGTTTGGGAGATGCCCCAGTTTCAGGTGGAGGACATGGAGGTCTTGGACATTTGGTGGCCTCGTGGTCTCAAGTGAGGTCATCCCAAAATGATCCACAGGACACAGGAGAGCTCACACCTCATCTGGATTATTTCAGAGCAAGCTGTGTTCCTCCTTTTGGGATCAGAAGGCTCTGACACCTCCCAAACACTGAAGATCAGAGCATTACTGTGCTCCTGGACACTGCCAGACCAGATGAAACAGTTGCCAAGGAGGCCCCAGTAAAGCACATGTGCCCCTGGTGTTCCCCCGCTATTCTGCAGTTGCACTACTCACGATTTGCACCTTTTTAGCCCAAATCTCCTTCCCACCTGCCTCTTTCACATTCACCTGTCTCTGAGCACACCACCCAACTGCTCCAGTATCAGAGGGCAACACGCTGCCTTTTCTCTGCTCCTTCAAACTATGCAGCCACTAAAGAAATTAGCTGAAAATAACCCATTTCCCATCCAAACATCCATTTCCCAGAGGAGTTTAGCTTTTTAAATTAGCCCTTTCTCCCAGCAAACAAGCCCTTCTGAAGGGCAAGGCTCAAGCCACTGCAGGGATGCAGATTTTAAAACCATTCATTATGCAAATGGCTCATTTATTGCTGCTGAGCTGAAAGCAGGAATTCCAGGCATGCAAATAAAAAATAGTTGGGGAGCAACAGCCAGTAAGTGCCTGTTGGCTTCTGCTGGCTTGGGTAACACACAGCACAGACCCTGCAGGCAGCAGCTTGTGGTGGAGTTTCAAACTGTAGGATGAAATTGGTCTGCAGCCAACACTGGTGGCTCCTGGGCTCTGCAGGACCTGCAGCATCTCCAGCTGGAAGTTCTGCCAGTGCTGCAGATCCTGCCATGCCCCTATTGATCCTGAAGCCTTACTCATCACAGCCTGAGCTAAGCAAGGCTGAAATTCAATAATTCAGGGTGAGTGGACACAAGGGGTGGAGCTGAGGTGTGAGGAGGTTATGGGAGATTTCACTGACAGGGTTGCAACAGCGCCAGGAGCAAAGCTTTCCCCAAAACCTTAATAAACATCCCGGGGCTGGGTGGGAACGAATGCTAATTAGCATCTGATAAAGATTCAGAGAGAGAAACTGGCTGGGAAAGGAGACAAAACTCAAAATTAGCCATGCAGGCGGGAAATTTTAAGCAGGACTATCCTGGGAACAGCCTGCCTCCACAATTCTCTTCTCACAGTGCCTGGAAGCACAAGGAGTGGAGGATGCTCCACGGCCAAGGATGAGTCTTTGTCCTCCAGGAACTGAATCCTGTACAAACATTTCTGAGGCCCAGCTCCTTCCAGCTACTGAATCTAATTCAGGTCCAAGTCCTGGAAATGACCTGGCACGGGGTATCAGTTTGCACTGCAGCCATGGGAAATAATAAGAAATTTAAAAAGCAAAACAGGAACGTTGAGCTGAGTATTAAAGAACCTTTCAAGTTCAAACATGGGGGAAAAAAATGCGATGCCGAGCCAGTCCAACGTCAGCACTCAAGGTCAAATGGAAAAAGAAATCTCTGTGGATTTGCCTTTAACAGGCTGTTGTTAGTGCCATTATGTTTAATATCATTAACACAGAATCATTATGTAAATTCTGGTTTTTAAGCTCAGTTGTCGCTATCACAAGTTAGTTTTAATCTGGAAGCAAACTAAAAGCAGCTGGTGCACTGACCTGGGCTCGGCACACTCAGCACTCATTTTCTCCCACTGAACAGAAGATTTGCTCGTTTTTATGTGCTCCTATATCCTTAAACAGCATCATCAAAAATCCAGCGCAAGATGTGACACAAGTCTCATTGCAATTTTTGCTGCCAAGTGACTGAAATGACAAGAGACCCCGGCAGGGGCTGGGCGAGTGTTCATCAACGAGCAGATTAATTGCCAAGACAGAAAGGTCCAGATACACAACCACCTGACAACAATCAGGTAATCACTCGTTATGTGTGCATTACTCAAAGTCCTGGAACTGGCACATCACCCAAATCTGGAGCCACATCAACCCAAAGCGATGACAAATATTGTTTCCTGTTTAAACAGCAGAGCTCAGCAATTTCAGACCCAGGAATTGAAAAGAATAAATTTACCTGAGCCCATCATTTCACAGCAATTGCTGTATTACATGGAAAAAAAAAAAAAGGTTTCTACAATGGAGAGACTGTTCCTGGCTCCCAACAAGAACATAAGCAATAATGTACGTGCAACAATGGCACGATTGACCGTGTGTTTCAATGAGCATTCACACACACGGTCCTGAACAGATGAAGGACAAGTGCTACAGGCTGAATGGGCTCCATTGAGTAAAGCTAATTAGCTGGATAAGCATATGCAAGACCAGGACCTAAATTTGTTCTCTGCCTCCTGGGACAATGATAACTCCTTTTGCTTTTTGTTGTGCCAAATAGATAGAGCAACTCTAAGGCAACGTTCTAACCCCTGGCTGCCACAGAGCATTTTTTCGTGCAAAGGTGTTGAGGTTGGGAAACAGCAGCTCAGGTGAAAGAAGAGCATTGTCCATGCTCCTGTCAGGACTCATCCCTCCCAAGCTGCCATTAAACATTGTTAATACCCAGCCCTGCATAACATCACCAAAATATTTGCTGTGATCAACGAGCACAACCTTTGGATAATGGATCTGATAATCCAGAGCTGCATCCAGCAAGACGGGGCTCTGATTTCACAGATCTGAACCACATATTGCCACAGCAGAAGATGCAGTCTTTCATTACAGCCTTGATCCCCTGACTTGTGTTTGCAGGATGGAGCTTTGGCACAATCTGTGCTTGTCTGGCTGGGCCCTTGGAGGCTGTGGGGATGGAGAATAGGAACAGCAGAGGGCAGTGCTAGGGAAAAACAGGGATAACCTCCACCAGATCCCTCTGGAACATGGCTTTTGCAGAGGGCTGAGGTAGAGGTGTAGGTCTTGTGAAACAGCTGCCCACACCTCCCAAAATTACAGCCCCAGCTGTGGCTGCTGCTTTCTCATCCCCAGCCAGAGTGCAAAGCAAATATCCCAAGGGAATAAACCCAACCTGGCCACGGGATAATGCTCTGACCTGCCTCCAGAGAGCTGGGGAAAGCCTCGTGTGCACAAGGACGGGAAATGACCCTCAGAGCCTCCATCCTCTCCTTACTGGAATTACTGGCAAAGC
>NW_005054446.1:748167-772336 GCF_000277835.1 Geospiza fortis
CAAAGGGTAAAAGACTTGGCAGACACGAGATGAGGCACATCCATCCAGTCCTGTTTGTGGCACACAGTGTGGCATCTGCTCCTCACACAGAGCCATCCACAAACCCAACCCCACACCAGCACCCAAAACACCCTGCTCTGACATTTTTAAAATAGAAAAACATGACAATTCAGCCCTTTCCAGTAAGATTTGTGCCACTAGTATCTTCTTTTGCTGTCATTAAAGGAAAAATAAACACAAGTGAAACCAAACCAGGTTCTCCCTACATTTTATTCCTTCTTTAATCTAAACATAAAGTTGTAAGAGTGGGACATTTGCTGTAAGGAAATGAGCTGTCAAGTGATTTATAGTCTTGCTTTGTCTCCATCTCAACAGCTCCAAGTCTTCTCCAAGACCTATTTTTAGCAAGCTGTAAAAATTAGAGGCAATGAGGGACAGGGTGGGGAGCCAGGCATTGAGAAATGTACAGAGCAAACTCACCTACATCTTCATTTTCCTAATGCACCTTTGACTGCTGAAAACCACAGGGACAGGCAGGGTTATAACTGCCTCTCCTGCAAGTCCCTTCACACATGAGGTCACACAGAGCACAAAGGAGAAGTGGTGGGAGAAACACCCCTGGGTTTGGGTTTGTTTGCTGGGGTTTTGGTGTTGTGCTGTTGTTGGAGTTGTGTTTGGCTTGTTTCCATTAATAATGGCCATAATGGCACAGTGCCATTATGTACAAGGAACTCATGCACTGTTTAGGTGGTAGACAGGACCAAATTCAGCTGGGGTCAGCACAGGCTTTCCTTTCTTCCCAGGATGCCTCAAATGGAAACCCACACACTCCCCAGCAGCTCAGCCATTAAATCAATAAAGGCAGTTGCCTGATTCACATTTCATTGGTCATTCCAGCCAAAATTATTCCAATAATTCCCTCTAACAAGAACCAAGGTCCTCTACTGCAAAAACTATTATTTCCAGCACCTTCACTTGCAAATTATGACAATAATTACTCTAAGTCCCCATATAGCATTTTCCATAGGAGAGCTTTAAGAGCTTTAACAATGGGAAGTTATTACCAGAGCTTTAACAATAGAAAGTTATTACCAGCATCCTTATTTGTGAGAATGAGGTGCAGAAAGATCAAACGAATTGCTGAAGATCATTCAGCAACTCTGGGAAAAGAACTGTAATCTCCTGACCCTCCATCCAGAGCTGATTTGGACAGGGAAAAGAAAAAGCACCCTTGAAGCATGCATGAAAAGGGTTTGCTTTTGGAAAATGAGCTTTTCCAAAAGGAGCAGTCATAGCAAATGTCTGAAGCATGACAAAATTCTGAAAGAGATTAAATGACGCTGTTAATTATTGTGCAGGTGGGGAATGGATAAGCAGAGGATGCAATGTGCATTTTGACCACTTTCTTATCCCCTCTGGGCTGCCCCAGGGAGAAACCCCAACAATCACAAGCAATGCCACATTTAAGGATTAAAACTCTTTTCTCTCCCTCATCTTTCTTCTTCCCTTTGTCTTGGCCCCTGAACTGTCCAAGCTGACACATCCAAAATCAACAGTGAATTTTGACCCTCTTGGCCAACACAGTTTGCTCAGAAGTATCAAACACACACTAAGTCTCCATGAAACTCTTCTTGCTCAGAAGTATTTTAGGAGAAAGAACAGACCTTAATCAGCAGAAGAACCATGGAGAAACAGAATATTTATCTGAAACCACATCCTTAAACCAAACAGGATGAAATCCTCTGAGGCAGCTATTAAGGAGATTGCCCAGCAGAAAGGAAATTCAGCAAACCAGATTATCTCTAACAGGCTTATCCACTGGAAAAAATCATCAGAGCAGCGACAAGATAGTTTTGAGAGACAATTAATGAAAGGTAGGGGAGAGGGGAGATTGTAACAGGGTGACAAGGAGTGAAAAATCCATAAAATACAGATTGTCATGGCTGATCAGACATAAGGACATTACACGACCCATCACACGTCTGGAAGAGGAAAGGGAGCCAAGATGTTCCCAGTGCCTTGTGTCTATGGCTTTGCCAGGGGCAGAACTGCTTTTATCTTCTTTAATACAGCAATAAGAAGAATTCCCCTGCTAGATCAGTTGACAGCCATGAATGGGATCAAAAGAGCTTCCAGCAGCACCACTCCACTCCTGCCCACAGCCCAGCCCTGCTCCTGTCACCAGCTCTGTCCCACAGCAGAAGGAGCATCTCCTCCAAAGCAGGATCCCCCAAGTTTAAACCAATGGCAAACCCCCAACAAACTGAAAATGGGTGAATGGATGAAGCCCTCTGGATGGTCTTGGATGGAAATCTTCTCACTGCATGAAAGCACCACTCCTTGGGCAGCCCCACAATGGAAATGAAGAGCACAGAGCTGTGGCTTTGCACTGCCTTGTTGCTGGGATAACAGACTTTCTCTTACAGAATTATTTTATGTTATTTCCAACCCGGATTCCTCCTAAAACTCTGATGTTGTCAGAGCACAACATCAGGCACAGCAGGTAACCCTAAATCTGGATGCCACCCTCCCTTACCTTCAAAGTGCTGCTACCCCACGTGCTCCTCAGCAGTGGAACCAGGCAGAAAAACAAGAAAAAAATCACAATGAGGAAAGGATGAGGGCTCCTGGCATGAGAAGACTCTGTGCCATCAGCTCTGGATGAGGATGGGACAAGCAGGGACAGAAAAATTCAGGGGTTTGCCAGAGCTAATGACACAGACAACTTTCCACTGACTTCACTAGGCTTTGGACCAAATGCCTGTACAAAGAGCTGCACTCAAGAGCTATCAAGAAGCTTAATTCATTAGCATTTTTAAAGTACTTTTAGATCCTGGAGTGAAAGGATATCAAAGTGCAAAGTCATTTTATTAGTGATAACAGTCTAAGAACAGCAAGTTGAATCCTTCAGTCCAAAGCCTGGCAGCACAAATGGGTTTGTAACACAAAGATGCCACTAAGTCCTAAGAGATGTTAAAATTTCCTTGCACAGGCTTTTACCAGATACTAATTTTCTAAGATTCCCTTTAACTCCACAAATTCTGATGGTAATTAGTAACATTCATGCAGCAGGACAGACCCAAACCCACAGAGGGAAAGCAGGAGGGTGTGAAGGCTATTGCAGCCCTCGAGAGGCTCTTGTGTGTGTTGGCAGAGCTCCTGGGCTGTGTCAGGACCACAGGGACCCCACAGCTCTGAATTCCTCCTGGGGAGCAGAAAATGAAACTGTCACAGGCTCCTTGCACGTGGATCTCCAAAATTGTCCAGGGGAATGGCTCCCAGGCAGTGTGAGGGGACACACAGCAAGAAGCTGGCATGGCTGCACATTGGCCTTGCATGCAGATACTTTTCTTCTCCAAAACAAAATCTCGAGCCTATAAAAACCTTGGCAGCAGGCGCCGGAAGATGCTCAGTGTAGCCTTCTATCATTTCTCTGGTGGAATAGACTTCATCCTGTTCCCTCTGGCCCCAGATCAAGCACAAGCTCCTCACAGGAATTTTCCATTATCCTGTGGCAAACACACCAGGGCAATCCAGCTGCTTAACCAACTGACACTCTGACCCCCTCCCCTGCAGCAGTGAGGTCTTGCATAAACTCAAGGCATTTATTTCTCCTGGGATGTGCCAATTCCAGCAGCACAGCCCCAGAGAATTGGGGCTGGAATTCCCAGGCTGCCAGAGCTGCAGTGGGGCAATGGAGGCATCATCAGGGTTCTCTGCCCCAGCTCTGCCCTCCTGGCAGACCCTGCTGTTTGCTGAGCCCCTCATTTATTTCCACAGCCTGACAGACTTGAAACCAGGGGAAGAGTGGAAGCTCTCAGCATCCCTCCTCTGTTTCTACTTCAGTAAATCCTCTCCTCGCCCTGCTTTTCCACTAGGCTGTGAACTCATCACCAAATCCATACAACCAATGCCCACAGATGTCCATGTGAAAGGCACGGGGAGCGCCAAGTTCACCCCCAGCACTTCCATCTCCATCACTTCAGCTCCCCCCCTCAGGCAGAGGGGCTCTGGAAATGCACACAGACCCCACAACATCTCTGTGGATGCAGGGATCATCCATCAACACAAGTGTCCTTGAGCCACCAAGGAGCAGGAGCCCTCCTTGCAGGGTGGGGTGGTGCAGAGGGATTGCCTGAGGTGTGCTCACAGCACTGATAAATGCACAGAGCTTATCCCGACATTCCCTCTGCCACATTTATTTGCTCAAGAAAAATGTTTGGCATCTCCTTATCCCTGCTCATTTCCGATGTGGTTTCTGCTTTCCCCAGGGTCACAGGCAGTGACTGAGGCATCCCTGAGGCTTTTTTGTGTTTGCAGCCATCTGCCAAAGCAGGGAGGGCTGAAGGAGCCACCAAAGAGAGCTGTGCTTCCCTTGCTAGGGGTGACCAAGTGACTAAAAAGCATTTAGTTTATTCCCTCTTCCCAGAGATCTGGTATCAGATAATGCAATGGCTCAGCTCCAGCAACATCATCTCTTCCAGCAGCATGGTTCACATAATCTTGGCCAAGGCAGAAGGCTGCAGCTCCAGGAACACACATTTAATTACCCTGCAGCACACCCAGTGCCTCCCTCAGTCTGGTCTGCAGGGGTGCAGGAATCCCAGGGTGTTTCACCCCCCAAACATCCACACCCAGCTGCAACAACATCATCACTTCCAGCAGCATGCTTCATGTTATCTTGGCATTCTTGGCCAAGGCAGAAGGCTACAGCTCCAGGAATAAATGCTTAATTAAACTGCAGCATACCCAGTGCCTCCCTTGGTCTGGTCTGCAGGGGTGCAGGAATATTGGAGTGTTTCACCCCCCAGACACCCACACCCAACTCCTCACAGCTCCAGCAGCATCATCACTTCCAGCAGCATGGTTCATGTTATCTTGGCATTCTTGGCCAAGGCAGAAAGCTGCAGCTCCAGGAACAAATTCTTAATCAAGCTGGAGCTGCAGTGCTTCCCTTGGTCTGGTGTGCAAGGGTGCAGCAATCCTGGAGTGTTTCACCCCGCAGACACCCACACCCAGCTCCAACAACATCATCTCTCCTTCCAGCAGCATGGTTCCCATAATCTTGGCCAAGGCAGAAGGCTGCAGCTCCAGGAACACACAATTAAGCTGCAGCACATCCAGTGCCTCCCGCAGTCTGGTCTGCAGGGGTGCAGGAATCCTGGGGTGTTTCACCCCCCAGACATCCCCACCCAACCCCTCACAGCCTGCAGGTGCCCCCTCTGTCCCCCCAGCCACCACAGCCCTTCACTAACCAGTCTGCAAATGAGCTAAAAAATCCTTAATCCTGCAAAGAGCCTCTGTGTGAGAGACTGGAATCACTGCCAGCTCTGCAGGGGTGGGGGAGAGGAGAAACCGTCCCCAGCACAGGGACAGTCACACAAAGGCCACATTGTCCCACTCTGCAATTAACTGCAGGCAAAGAAAAAAAGGCCAAGGCTTTCTATTTGTGAAGGAGCAAGGCTTTTCTAGGACATACCCAGCAAAGAGCAGGTCCCTGCCCTGCAATGTGCAGGATATTAGTTGTGTACCCCAAAAATCATTTAGGGCACAGACCCCAGTGGCACCTGGTGCTGCTGTCTGCTCAGGGAGCTGCACTTGCAGTGTCTCACCCCCAGCTGGCACTCTCTGGGGTGTCTCTCATATTTTTCTAATATGAGTTTTACAGGGGAAACAAGATCCAAAGGCTTTCAGAACCTCTTTACAATTTGTCAGCACTTTCCTCAGGCTGGAAGGGATGAAGTTGTTGGGAATATCATGAAACAAGTGTCACATCACCTCTTTGAAACTCAAATAGCAAGAGACCACATCAAGTCTTCAAATATTAATCTGTACTTACCAACTAATCAGCACTGACAAAAATAACCCATCTAATTATCAGAACACTACCACCTAAATAATGAATTATATGCCTTATTAAAAAGTATAATAGATTAGAGGACGTGAAACAATTGCAATTAGTAAAACAAGAAACGCTGGGAAACAAAAAAAACCTACAAGTGTGATCTGAATTGTATAAATTAATGTTCCAAAATAGCGACTGATCTCCTTCAACTCATCAAACAACAGGAACTCTTGAAGCCTTTCACAAGCCAGTGAATGCAATTCACCTTAAAACTGCTGAAAATTCATATTAATACATTATTTTGCTGCTGAGAGTTGCTTTGTCCAGGTCACATCGTGGACATTACTGCACCTCAGTGCATGTAATTGCTTTGTGAAGAGGAGGAGGAGGAGGGGTGGGGGACAGGGATGCTGCACAGATAACAGCCAGGGGAACGAGGGATGCCTCCAAGCACTCAACACAGGAAGCATTATCAGCTCTCCTTTAATATCACCAGGCCCCTTGGTGCTGCACATTACCCAGCCTCAGCCCTGCCCTATAAAACAGCACAAGGTGGGGAGGGGGGTGAGGGACACTCATTAAACCCGTCCCTCAGTGCTTGTGGGGTCCAGCTCTCCATCCCATGGACAAGGAGGCATTTCCCCAGCCCAAGGCTGCTCCAGCCTGTGATTTTGGTGAAACACACCCTGGTACCTTGTTTAGCACTTTGTTGACTGACCCTGCCATCATTACCAACACCACACATGGATCTTGGGCTCCAACCTGACAGAGGGCAGGGTTAGATGGGGTATGGGGAAGGAATTCTTGGCTGGCAGGGTGGGCAGGCCCTGGCACAGGGTGCCCAGAGCACCCAGGATCCTGGAAGTGTCCAAGGCCAGGTTGGAATAACCAGGACTAGGGGAAGTTGTCCCTGCCATGGTAGGGGTGGAATGGGGTGAGCTTTAAGGTCCCTTCCAACCCAAACCACTCTGAGATTCTGTGATCTTTGCAGAGATTCTACAACAGATATCCACAGTCTGCAAGATTCTCCAAGTCCTCAACCTCCCTCCGCAGTCCTCAAACACCAAGGGGTGAATAAATCCCAAAAATGCTGTTGGCTTTCTTCTTTTCACCAGGACTACTGCTGTTCCATCCTCTGCAGTATTTACCTTTCTATGGCTTTAATGCTTGCTGCAGTCCTGACACCACTCAGCTGCAGAACACTCTCCTAATTGTACCCCAAGGTATAGCACAGGAGAAAAGATGTAGCACAAAAAGAAACCAAAAAAAGCTTTAGAGAAAAAAGAACCCCAAATTGTTGATGGCAAAATATTTTTTAAATAAATAAAAGAAATCCCAAACTCTACATGTCTTTGAGATGTATAACAGCACCTGAACAAAGATCATTGATCTTTAAAATAACATCCTCCAAAGATGATGAAATTCTTCTTCAGTTTAAAACAGCCTTTTAATAACTTGAGTGCTGTTCATGTGGACTAGAGGTTATGACAAGGACAGAGTAACTCACTTCCTGTTCAAAATTAATTTTATTTAGCTCAGCCCTCAATAACTAATGCCATTCCTTGTAAAAACATCCCCAAATGTGTCCCTCCAATAACCTGCACCAACTTCAGTGAAGAAAAAGAGGCTTTTGGTTAAATTGTCCCTTGTAGTGGTCAATACACTGTAACTCACAGCTGGGTTTACGGTATTTTTCTCCTCACAGGTAATCAACAGGTACCTTTATTAAAATAAAGCATTTTTTATTTAATGTCCTAGCTTGCTCCACCTTTCAAAAGAGGTTTTCCCTCAAAAGAATGTGTTAACACTTCACACAAAGATATTTTTCATCTGAGCTCACTTTGAAGGGAGAGTTTCAGCTGGAGACAATTCAGAAGGTCAGGAACACAACCCAAAGAGCAGAGGGGAGAGGACTATGCATGGGCAGGGGTTGAGACCCCACTATACATTAATTTAATTTGGAACATGTGACAGCTCTGGAACTGGTGGTGCACTTAGAATCTCATGTGGGAATGCCTGGATGTGTGGATCCTTCCAGAGAAATGAGTCAGCCTTTAATTCAGGCATTTTGCACTATAGTAGAAAGCAAGCATTTTCAATCCAAGCTGAAAATGAACAACTTCTTGCCTCCTTGCAGCTCTACCACCGAGTGTGTCAATGCATGGGAAAGAGAAAATGACTGCAGAAGAAGTTAGCTCCAAGCCAAGGTGAAGCCAAGAGGTTTGTTTTCATTACTAAAAGCCACAGAAAAGAAATGCAAAACACAAAACAGCCCAAAGCCAACGGTGAAATTCACATTCAGCCGGAGGATTTTCTAAGGGTAAATGTTTGTTTTTATCCCAGTGCACTTAGGTCAGCTTGAATTTATGTTAATACCATCAACAGAGCAGTGCCAAAATACTCAGTGCCTGACAACCTGCAGGTTAGGGGTTTTTTACAGCTATTAATTTGTCCTGAACCAGCACTGCCCCTTTCACTGCACACCAGGGCAAAGCCTGCAGCACCTACAGTAACACTGAATTTGGCCACAAACCTGTGGAGACTGCAGACAACCCAACACCCTCATTTAGTCTAAGAATTATTTTCTCACTAAATCCCCAATCTCCACCTTTTTGCTGAGGCATTCACATTCTCTGAAAAATCCCTTTGCCCAGGATTTTTCTGCTGGGAAGCTGAGAAGCCTCAGAGAAAAAGGAAAACAATAATTATCTCATTTACTTCTCCTGTGTTTTGCTGCTTTAGAATGTAGTTGGAGATTGTTTCATTGGTTTCTACTGTGAATTATTTTGACTCTTTGGCCAATCAAGGTCAAGCTGTGTCAGGGCTCTGGAAAAAGTTACAAGTTTTCATTATTATCTTTCTAGCCTTCTTTAAGTATATTTTCTGTATTCTTTAGTATAATATAGTTTAATATTCTTTAATATAATATAGTATCATCAATAAAAAATTAACCTTCTGAGAACACAGAATCAGATTCATCATTCCTTCCTTCATCAAAGCACCCCACAAATACAATACTCCACATTTTTGCCAGCTGCCACAAGCATGGTGGCATTTTTTTCCCAGTTTGCCATCCCCTGCCCACCTTTCTACCCTAAATCACTGTCCTGCCTGATGTTTGCCACACCACGTTTATCACCAGTTGTGAATTTAATTAATGTGTTGTTTCTCCCTTCAACCAGATCATTAATGGAGATGATAAATCAAATGTGCCATTGTACTCCATAACAGTGGATTTGTGATATTCCCCAGAGGTCAGAGGACACACAAACTGAGGGATGAAATTCACTGAGACATAAATATAGCATCCTCATCTGCGACAGTCGGATACAATCAGACTCAGTGATGTGAGCATTATGCAAGAGAACTTTGTCTCTGGCCTCTTCCACAGAAATGCCACAAGACCAATACAGAAAACCAAAAACTGGCTGACAAATCATTTCATACATTGCTTCTCATTCTCCTTTCATTTCTGCTGGCAGGTCAGTAATATTTACTTTTGTTTCACCAGAGCTTGAGTAGAAAAATACCACCAGGGCAGTATTGTTATTAATTTTAAATGAAGAATGGAGATTAAAATAGGGAATGCTCTGTTTGTTGTCCTTGAGACTGTTTGGGATCTTTTAGCCCCCCTTATGAGAATTGGCTGGATGGAGCTTGGAGCACCCTGCTCTAGTGGAAGCTGTATCCCTGCCCACAGCAGGGGATTGGAATTGGAGGATTTCTTGGCAGCAAAGGCTCCCTGAGCGTGCCAGGGAGGGGCACTGGGCAAAGAGCAGCGCTGGGAACACCCCAGAGGAACCAAGCCTGCTTGGAGGCACCTCCAGCTGGGATTTGATGCCAGCACAGCAGGGCAGCCTTTCCCAAACCCAGCTGGAATGGCCCTGAAGAGGTGATGCTGCCAGCAGGGGTGAGGGCGGTGATGGGGTGGGATCACAGCCCGGGCTCACCTACAGCCCCTGGGGAGAGAGCAGAGCCCCTGAGTCCTGAGCATCCCCTACAGCCCCTGGGGAGAGAGCAGAGCCCCTGAGTCCTGAGCATCACCTACAGCCCCTGGGGAGAGAGCAGAGCCCCTGAGTCCTGAGCATCCCCTACAGCCCCTGGGGAGATTCCAGCACCCCTGAGTCCTGAGCATCACCTACAGCCCCTGGGGAGAGAGCAGAGCCCCCAGTACTGAGCATCTCCTGCTGCCTCTGGGGAGATTCCAGCACCCCCGGTACCGAGCATCTCCCCACCAGCAGCAGATTCCAGCACTTCTGAGTCCCGTGCATCTCCTGCTGCTGCTCGGGAGATTCCAGCCCCCCAGCCCCGTTCATCTCCTCTGCCGGGTGTGTAGCTCCGGGGGAACAGCCCTGGGGAGGAGCCGGTCCCTGCCCAGCCCGCCCGGACCCGCCCCGCACCTGCCCGGGGCTCTGGCGTGACGAGTCTCGCCTCCCGTGGGAGCCCTGCCAAGCTTCGAGGGCTTGGCAATGAACTTTCACAACAAACCAAAAGCCTCAAGAGCTTTTAATCTCCAAATAAGTAGGAGATGTGGGTGCCCGCCAAGGCTTTTGTGCCCGGGTTTATCGGCGAGGCGCTGATAAGGACCTTGCTGCTTTGTGTCTGTGAAAAATGCCTGTTTTATATTGGCTTTTCACAAATATGAAAATGAATGTTATATGTGTTATGTCAGAAAGTTATGCTGTATTAATTTTCTTTATGTAGTGTGTTAAATATAGTTTTAGATTATAACATAATGTTAAAATAGAAACTATGCTATGTAAGATACTTTTTTTAAGAGAGGATTCACAGTGAGATAGCAGCCACAGAACACCTAAATCTTTCAGAGAAAAAGAATTTATTGCTCTCTATTCGATCTGTAGCAAACTATTGCTATTTATTTATGATTTCGAGCTCTTCCCACCTCGCTCAGAAAGGATGATGCTGTCAGGATTCAGAGGAAGAAGTTGACACTGACCAGACAGAATCCTGTGTTTGAATGGAATTTATGCATCATGGATGAGATGTCTGAATATGCAACAGGTTATTGTTTTTAAAGGTTAATCCTCTGTTAACATGGGTCTTTTTCAGGCTCATTTTGCCCAGAAAGAGGTACCCAGACTGTCCCTAACTCTTTGTTTTTATTGTCTCATATTGTCCTAATTCAAACTGTCCAAATTTTTATTACTCTAATTATATTACTATTTTTATAACCATTTTATTACTATTAAACTTTTAAAATTTTTAAAAACAAGTGATTGGTGTTTTTCGCACACCTTCATTTCCGCAGGAGCTCACTCCAGGTTATCCACCTTCATTTCCACAGCAGGAGAGCAGGGAAAGGCACAGGGTAGCTGTGCAACAGGTTAAAAGTGCCAAGTTTGTACAAATAAGCTTCAAAGAAACGCTGAAGAGCAAAGATTAAAATTCCTGCACAGGTACCACCCTCTGAAAAAACCTGGTCGTGCTGTTCTCCATCATAAAAAATAAATTAAAAAAAACCAAAACCTATAAAACACATGTGTACATTCAAGATTTCATCACAAAGTAGCTGATCCTCCCTGCCAGCCATCAGTTACAAGAGGTGAAATAACTACCAAGACAAGCCCTGGTTGTGCTGTTCTCCATCATAAAAAATAAATTTTAAAAAACTCCCTAAAACTATTAAATACGTGTGTACATTAAAGATTTCATCACAAGATCCTCCCTGCCAGCCATCAGCTACAAGAGGTGAAATAAGTCCCAAAACAAGCCCGGGCTTGCCTGAATAAACAGGCAGGAAGGAAATTGCTGTGCGCAGCTCCCAGCCCAGCAGGATCCTCATCAGGATTCTCTGCTGGCAGCAGCACTTGTCACACAGACAGACAGACAGACAGACACCGTGCTTGTGCCTGCAGAGTTCAGTGCCTGACCAGCACCTCATCGTGAGAATACTTTTAATAACACCCAGAACAACTCTGCTGTGGTAACACCATCTCCAGCACACCCCTCCTCTCCCCGGGAGCCTGGAGCTGCTGCAGCACACACAGCTCTACCCAGAACAATTCTGGGCCAAATTCAGAAAGAATTGGCTGTATACTGCCCAGGACAATACTCTGGCATCCTCCATGGCTTACTCTGAGCCTCAGCCACAGCATCTGTGTGTGAAAAATGCGGATTTTATGATTGGCTTTTTGCAAATATGAAAATGAATATTGTATGTGTTGTGTTAGAAAGTTATGCTGTATTAATTTTCTTAAGTAGTGTGTTAAATATAGTTTTACATTTTAACAAAATGTTAAAGTAGAAACTATGCTGTGTAAGATACTCTTTTTAAGAGAGGACTGACAGTGAGATAGCAGCCACAGGACACTTGAATCTTTCAGAGAAAGAGAATTTATTGCTCTCTTATTAGAAGAAACAAACTTCTTCCTGCCTCGCTCAGCCCTGAAGATTCCGTCAGGATTCAGAGGAAGAAGCTGACACTGCCCAGACAGAATCCTGTGTTTGAATGGAATTTATGCATCATGTATGAGATGTTTGAATATGCAACAGGTTATTGTTTTTAAAGGTTAATCCTCTGTTAATGTGGGTAATTTTTCAGGTTTATTTTGCCCAGAAAAAGGTACCCAGACTGTCCCTAACTCTTTGTTTTTATTGTCTCATATTGTCCTAATCCAAATTGTCCAAAATTATTATTACTCTAATTATATTGCTATTTTTATACTATTAAACATTTAAAATTTTAAAGACAAGTGATTGGCATTTTTCACACGTGGTAACTTATGCCTCCTCTTCCCACCCTTGTTCCCTGGCAGACTGGAATAAAGAAAAAACTTCATGTTTTTATCTATAATCAAAGTTTATTTTCCTTATAATTTTTTACTCATTTTCAACGATGAAAACTTTTTGGTGTCATTAATTACCCACTTAATCCTACTTTCTTAATGACATGTACACAGATTTCCATAAGATCAGAGCAGCTCTGCTAATCAGGGATAAACCCAGTGTACTAAAGAGGGTTATACTCTTACATTAGTCTTTCCTGTTGTTCTAATTAATGGTATTACCCTCTAAACTGTGCACACACACTTAAAGAAAGTTAAGATAAGCTGAAAAAGTGCTGCAGAGCTACCAGGGTATATCTAATAACTTCCTACCAGTAACATCCATCTACTTGAAGCCAACAATATCCATCCCTCCTCTTACTCAAGATACATCGTTTGGAAAGTGGCTTTGGCCATTGATATAAAAAAGCAAAATGATCATCAGAGCATCACTTCATTTTTCTGCTTCCCCTCTCCTCACCAGATTGCCACAAGGATATCAACACTCATTTGCTGATTCAAGTCCAGGAAAGATGAAAAACATCTCTGCAGAATGAGCTTGTACTTACATCGGCAGAAACAACCAAAAAAGAATTAGCAAATGAGAGCTACCTCACAAAAAGCTGCAGTTCAGCAAAATATCCCTCAATTTGGAGCCCTTATGCACAGCTGCAACTAAAAGGAACCGGAATAAATCACAGCAAGTCTTCAAGGCCTGGATAATTTTCTTCCTTTGAGAGAATCCAGAAGTTCAGCTGCTCCCAGCTCAGAACGCACTGGAGGATCCAACACCAGCAGTTTTGAAAGTATCTGGGTGACTTCCAGCACCCAGCTGAGGTGACACTGGGCAGCCTCTTGCAGCAGGAACCCCAACCCAACAGCCAAAGCCAAAATTGTGTCTTGACAAGGGACAGGTCCCTGCAGCCACAAAGGGGCCTCTCCAGCCTCACGGGCTGGACCCACTGCAGGAAAGAACTGGTTCCTCACACCAAATTCTCTTAATCCTAACCCTGAGCCACCTCCTGGTGTAAAGGTGGTACCAAAGGGTGGAAACAACCCTTCAGAATTATGGAAATCTTGCCAGCAGCACCAAGTCCCACGTGCCCAAGAACCAGGTGTATCAGCAGGTTGATAAGGGCTCTAAAATAGGCACAGCCCCGCAAATTTACATCTCAAAGGTGTAAATATTGCTTTTACTGCTCCCAAGGCTACCCATAAAGGGTCTCACCATGAAGGATTTACTTGATTCCTCCCTGCACAATATTCCAATCCATTGGGAAACGTGTCTGTGCAGAGCCAGGTTTGACTGAACATCGTGATGAGGGCAAAGGCACCTGTGCTGACATCTCAGTATGGACAGGCTGTCACTGCCAGCCCAGCCAGCTCTGCTCCTGGCTATTATCTGCATTGTTCATCTGCCAGCATGCACAGTTAATGCTTATCTGAATATGGGGTTTTAATCCTGCAAAGTGGTCCTTACCACGGTATTGTCATGCTAATTAACAGGTAGAGCTCTCAAGGCTTTTTTATTCATGTTTCCCCAACCAAAATAAAACAAATATAATTGTAATCATACATCCAGATTTTGCATCCTGTTTCCAGGACCTACAGTCACCCCAGTCCACGGCAGCAGAGGAAACACTTCAGTCCACAAACCACAACAGCATCAAAAAAAAAACCAAACCCAGCCCCCCCAAAAAACCCCATTATACAGCTCCATTTAAATGGAAAAAAAAAATCTTCAAGGAACCAACAAGGTATTCAAACCTCTTTAGTAAAGTGCTTTCCATTAATCCTGCCACACGTGAAATGCTGAATCAAAGATGTTCAGTAAATGTGCCTGTCAGAGGAATTACACCCAAAATCAAACCGCTCCCTAATGAGTGCACTCAGGAATGACAGCGATAAGCAGGGCACAGGAGATGTGTTAAATTACATCAGTTACCCAAATCCCCTGGAAATGATGCATGTCCAAGGAGGAGAAGCACATAAAAAGGACTTCTGCAAAGGTGGCAAAATGCAAAGTGCTTTCTTTGAAAAGGAACAGCAGATTGTTGTCAGTGCCACTCTTGGAGCACCTGTGGCAGCTGCCTGGGGCCACTGCAGACCTTCCCACAACTCCAGCAAGGCTCAAACAACTTGTGAGCAACTTCTGGGAGTGTGAGTGAGTCCCAGAGCTGGAGCCAAGCCAGGCAATGACAGGGGCATGAGAACATGGGCGAGCAGGGCAAGGCGGCAGCTCCTCAGCCCTGTTCCAGCACGCCCTGCTCACCCCAGTCCCTCCCTTGGATGCACTCAGCAGCTCCTGAGCTGGGGCAGACAGTGCTGGGCAGAGAGCTGGGGACATCCCACAAGGGGACCCTAGGGACAAGCTGGTGACAATCCACCCAGCTCCTCTGTTCCCAGGCCCAGTTCTGCCTCACCCACCCAAAGCATCCATGCACAGCAGCATCAGGACACCTTGCAGGAATCCATCCTCAAGCCAGCACAACTGCCTGGGCACCTTCTAGTTAATAAAAATCTCACAAAGTTTCTGCTTATATTACAATGTTCTACCCCAAACCAGAAGGTTTTGATATTAAATACAGGTTTTTCACTAAATATGTGGCCTTTCTGTGGTTTCACTATGACCATTATTTTTTTCAAAGCTCCCCCACAACAGGAGCTGCACCGCTTTGGCCTCACCACCTCCCTCTGCTTTTCATGGAAATTTAAGAACCCTATTAATCAGCCCTTTCACCCTGAGCTGTCAGTTCTGGACCTCTCTTGACCACGAAACGAGATCATGCAGGAAACTAAAGCTCATTTGAGCAAACCCTGTGTGGCTTTAAAACAAGCTCCCTTCCCAAGGATGACAAAAACGATCTTTGCAGATTCAATTACACAATGCAAATGTGGTGGGAGCACACCTGAAATGGTTTCTCTGCTCCTGCCTGAGCCATCACTTCAGCAGAAAAAAAAAACCAGATTTGGGCAAAGCCATTTAGCAGCTCTGGATATACTAGGGGGGATATAAAAGGTCAAGGAATTAATGTTAAGAATCTGCAGTGGATAAAACAACAGGTTCTGCTGGAGCAGATAATGCAATAATTGCTGAACATAAAAGCAAATAATTGGGTGCATTTAAGGCTAGAACAAACAATGATGAACACAGAGAGAGAGAGAATATTTTACCATCACAGGATGAGGAATCTGTTTTCTGAATGTGCTGCTGTTATAGCAAATCACACCAAGACCTTGTTCATCTCCAAGGAAGAATCAAAAGCCCCGCAAGTAACCCCAAACTGGGCTCTGCTCATCCTCACACCCTCGCTGAGGAGAAGGACAGGGCTCCAGGATGGGAACAGATCCCTCAGGGTCTCCTCCAGCATCACTGCTGTGCCCTCCTGCCTCCCACATCACAGCTGCTCTTCACCACACAGCTGCATTTGGAGATTTTCCTACTGAAAATCTCAGTATGGTCCACTAAAACCTTTACAGCAGCCCTCTAGCTTTCTTCTAACATGGTATTTTTCCCTTTCTGCAGCTTAAGAGAGTGTCTAGACCATCTAAATCTTTAGCATCAAAAGTAAGTTCCTCAAATCTATTCCTCAAATCAATTTGCTTTGCTTTCCACCCCTAATAGAGCAAATCTCCCTGGAAAACAGGCAAACACTTCCTGTGCTTGTGTGCCTGCAGCAAATTTCGACCCACAACCACATCTTACAACACTTGGAAATATCCTGAAAAAAAAAACCATTTTATGGTGGGAGGGCAGAGACCACTCAAACCACTCAAGGACCAAAAGCAGAATCTTAAAAATACTTTTTAACTCAGCCCTTAAGTTTATGAGATACTCCTGTGCACATCTGAAAAAGCAGACAAGGCCAAAGCTAAGCATTTTGGGATATTCTACTGCTAAAAGAAAGCAAGGAAGGTGATTTTGGGGGGTTAGCCATGGCATGGCTGCTGCCCAGTCCCAGCACTGGGTCCCCACTCAGCTGATGATGACCAACAGTGATCCTGTGCTGCTTTTCCCAGTGAATTTCCAAGGAGGATGGTGCACAGTTTAGTTAAAAGCAACAGGCTGGAGCAGTGTGGGTGCTCTGCCAGCCTTCATCCTCCATCATCTCCATCATGTGCTCTCTCACAGGCACTCACCACTGGAAAACTCCCCAGCTGTCCAGTGACTGAGGGAGTAGGTAGCAAGTTCATGTTCTGGCTGAAATTAAACAGTAATGAGAGTCCACTTCTGCAAACACCATGATTTGATAAGAATTAAAAGGCAAAGGAAACTCAAAAGGTTCAAGTTTCAGGTTCTCAGTTTCAAACACGGGCAATGGCCTCAATCTGCTGGAGCAGAGGAACAAGCTCTGTTTCACCTTTCCTACAAAAAACCATTTCCCAGCCATGTCAGCTCTCATGGTTTCATTGCTGCTGCAAAAAAAGAGTCAGAGAAAAACCTGCAGATAGGCATCAGGACATCATTGTACTCCCTTATTCTCTTTACATCCCACATATTCACACCAAACAACAGCTTCTCCCACCTCCAATAGATGCTGCTTTCTGCAGAAAGGTGATTTAACTCCCCACTGAGGGAGAACACGCTTTCTATGAGAAAGGTGGTGATGGAAAGTTTTGGGATTCTCCCCCAGGTGCCACCCAGCAAAGTGAGACAACAAAGAAGAGATGGCACAGGACAGCAGCAGGAAAGGCTGTGACATATCAGCTCCCTGTCAGATAAACCCAAAGGCTCAGTTCCCAGATACAGCCTCTAAAATCTGTGAAATCTTAATTTAGAGGAAGAAGTGGCATGAAAAGACGTGAGCCAGAATGACTCTGTAAGGACCAAAAAGTATGAGAAATGGATTTATGGATGCCCTCAGAAGAGATGCTTCTTCCAGAAAAAACAAAGGGATGAGGATGATTCTCCAAGGCAAGATGAGCCCAGACCTGGACCACATGATAGCAGAGCATCACTCACTCTGCCTTCTGCAATGGTAAGGCTGATCCTCTCCCAAACTCCTGAGTCTCTGAGCCCACAGGAGATCCAGGATGCCACCACACTCCCCTTCACCTTTTTGTAGGCACCTCTGCTCCTTTCCCATTGTCCAAGTGATCTGAAAGCAAATTCCAGCCTCATATACTTCAAATCTGTGCCTGACCACATATCTGAGCAACAGCAAAGAGCTTTTTCCATTTCTCTGTGCAAACACAGCCCTGCCCACTGCAGTTCTCCCACCAAGCAAGTGTCAGAAATCCTCCTGACAAAAACCCATTTCTCACTAATTGCTCTGTGCAAAAACATTTCTCTGCTGCAGCTCATCTCCTGCACTCCAAGGCAGAGGTCTCTGCAGTTCAGCAATTTTCAGACACAGACACATCACTTTATCAAGCCCAGCTGAAAACCAGAAACCTGACCCAAAAGCCACCCACACTGAGTCTGGGTGAGAAACAGCAGCCAGAATCACCTGTGGTCAGCTCTGTCCCCATCCCAGAGCTCCCTGCAGGGATCTGGGCAAGGAGAGCACTAACAAGATTAGGGAATCAGTAATTTATCAGATTATGGAAGCTAGAGGTGGCTGAGGGGGACAGAATACCCCTGGGAGCCAGTGTCACGCTCAATCATGGCCAATAGCGCTGCAAAGCTGTTCTGCAGGGATGCATTATCCTCCTGGAGAGCCCCTGCTTCCTCAGCTCCCCTCAGATCTCAACCCATTCTCATCACTCAGCCTCTTGCTCCTCCAAACCCTCACCATCACATCCCCAAGCCTCCAATTCCCCCCTTGGCTGTGGGTGCAGAAGGAAAACCTCAGGAAGAGATTTTCCTCACCTTTGCAACTCCTGCAGACAAACTGACAACAGAAAAGGCTTCAAAGCTTTCAAAAGCATTTATTCCACTTCCATATTCTGGTAGGACTGCTTCTTTTTCCTTAAAAAAAAAGCTAAACCCATCCCACCTCCTGCTACCACAGGACACATTTCCAAACACCAAAATAATCAAGCTGGAGGTGCCACAAAATCCATCTCAATACCCAAAAACATCCCCCATAAAGGCTCAAGTAAAACAACACAGAAATGAAAAACAGGAAGAGACTGCAAAGCAACAAGAAGCAACCCCCCGAGCCTTCAGCATCCCAAGGGTGAGGATGTATCCTGAAAAATGAGCCCTCTGGGTGTCTGATTGCCTGGGGTTTTCTGTGTAGCTGCTGCCCTGTGTTATGAGCACAGGGCTCTGCAGATGCAGTGTCAGGAGCAGAGCACTGATCTCATGCTTTGCTGGCATGACAAACCCTGAGGATTGAATTTTAACAAGCTGGAGGCTGAAGTTTTGCTCTACGTGGTGTTAGTGCTCAGTGCCTGGTGTACAGTGAGGTACCTGAGGCACAGAGAGGAGAAGGCACCACTCAAGGAAAGGAGTTTGCAGCCCAAGGCTGGGCCAGGAGCTCTTTTGGCATCTCAGACAATTCCATATTCAGCCCCAGGGACAGAGAACACCAAGTCCACTGATGTATCTGGAGGAAAAAGAATAAGTAACGAGAGGACAGACTGTCCTCTTGGATGACACCCAGCCCCACCAGTGAGTATCTGAGAGTGCCTGAACACAGCCCACAGAATCATATCTAATCCTCCCCAACTTAAGACTGGGACTTATTTCTATGTCCCTCTGCCCACCTGCAAATTTAACACCATTTTCATGGTTATATTTCAAACTGGTGAGTCAAAAGCCCTGGATTAAGTCCTCCTTCAACTTCAGTTTATTTGAGCTTACTCATCCTTACAAGCTTCATTTTAACTCCCCTGGACAAAGCCTAAAGCAATGATAATCTAAATATTATGTTAACCATGCCAGATGAGGCTTTTGAATAGGAAAGCTCCAAAAAAGATACTTAAATTAACATCTTAAAAGACTAAGATATAGCAGGGACCTGGAGTGTTATCAGCAGGCAGTTCCCTGTGTCTAAAGCAGCCATGGGAACATTGCTAAGCACAGATTTATTTCTCAGAACAGGCAATTGTTTTAGAGCATGAAACAAGTTGCTCCCTGAACTACGCAGGACAAAGGGAAACAAAGTAGGAAATTATTAGAAAGAGTAACAGTACAGCAAGACCTTGATCTGCTGATAAGCATGGTACAAAAATGCTCCCAATACCCAACTGGGCAGCAGTCTCCAAATTCCTCAGGCTTCTTTACAGTATCAGCTCTCCAGCTCTGGAAGAACAAATAGCAGGGAAGATTTCTGAAGAGATGAAAATGGTACATTTTCAACAGCCAGAGATGATTACTCACAAAATAGCAACAGCACAGAGGTAACTGATTGCCTCCCGGGCAAAAGTCAAAGTCCTTGTATTGTAGCTATGAAAGGATACTGAGATCAAAGAGAAAAAGAAAAAAACTCTATTTTAGGCTGTCATGAGCAGAAAGGTCCTCCTAGCCCCTTGGCATCACCACATACCAAGATACAACTGAAATCTTTCTTATGCTGCACGTGCTGAGATACCAGCACAGCAAGGAGCAACCCTTTATTTGTGCAGGAGCAGGGTGCAGCTCCTGCCCCATCCCCAGCTGGATTTTGGCAGCATCCATGGCAAACCCCAGCAATCCTCACTGCCACAGGCCAGGAGACAGTGATCACAGTGTGCCAGCACCACTCTGAAATCAGAAATGAGATAAACCAAACGCTGAGTGAGGTGTTATTAACAACACTTAGCCATTGATTGCGTGTTACATCTTCAAGCACTTTACCAACATTAATTAATTAAGGTGTTTTCCATTTAATGTGGGAAGGAGACTAAAGCAAAAACACGAGGCTGAACGGACCAAACACCTGATGCAGCGTGGCAAGGCATCACCAGACCTCAGTTTTCCACACAGATATTGCTTTAAACCAAACTGCTGAAAACACAGGTGAATTTATAGGTTGGATAGTAGGACAAGTTTTTTTACAGAAAGGTGATAAAGTTCTGGAATGGCTGCCCAGGGAGGTGGTGGAGTCACCATCCCTGGGTGCGTTTAACAAAGCCTGGATGTGGCACTGGGTGCCAGGGTTGAGTTGAGCTGTCGGGGCTGGGTTGGACTCAGTGGTTTTGAAGGTCTCTTCCAACCTTGTGATTCTGAGAATTTGGGGGAATTCTGTGAATTTGGGGAATTTCCAGGAACCAGGGAGGTGGTGGAGTCACCATCCCTGGATGTGGCACTGGCTGCCAGGGTTTAGTTGAGGTGTTGGGGCTGGGTTGGACTCGATGATCTTGAAGGTCTCTTCCAACCTGGTGATTCTGTAGGTTCTGAAGCCAAAAGCCCAGAGGTGCAGCCAGCATGGGCAGGGGTCACAGCTCAGCGTGGACCCACCACAGCAATGCTCTGCTGTATCCCCTCTCATTACCAGCATCCCACCCCGGAGCACTGGGCACATCTCTGCTCACAATCAATTCAAGCAATACAAATTCAAGCAGGGATTCCAACACGAGGGTGCTGACACGCAGCTGCAGAGACGTTACCAGTGCTGCCTGTAATTGCTGTGCTAAAAGCTGGGGACATGAAGTATTGATTTCCACCCTGATCTGCATCCAAGTTTAGACAGAGGCTGCGGCCAAAATACTTCTCCCAGCTAACTCACTGGTTAAAACAGATTGTCAGGGCTGAGAGGTTTGAATGATTAACACTCAGGCTAAGGACTGTAACAATGTACAAGTTCCATTCCTGCCTACCTACGCACACCCACCATCCTCCTCTCCCTCTTCGCAGAATTCTTTCCGTTTTGATTAAAATTATGGAAAAGAGGCCCTCAAAACATACCTTGCCATGGCAAAAGTAGCACTTTGTAGCAGAAAAAAAGTCTCAGAGTGCACAAAAGGGGCAGAGTTATTACCTCCAACTGTCTCAAGCTGCACCATAATTACACTAATAACACATCTGACATACTCAGTATTAATTACTGGCTGAGCATGGCACAGAGACACACATTCACCTCCTTCCATACAGCTTGGGACTGACCTGGAGCAGCTGCCTGCAGCACTGTGATTGTGAGCTCCTGCCCACCACACAGAAGGAATTCTCCCCTGGGAGGGTTGGCAGGGCCTGGCACAGGGTGCCCAGAGCAGCTGTGGCTGCTCCATGACCCCTGGAAGCGTCCAAGGCCAGGCTGGATGGGGACTGGAACACCCTGGGATAGTGGAAGATGCCCCTGCCTGTGGCTGGTTGGAACTGGATGATCTTTAAAGTTCCTTCCAAGCCAAACCATTCTGGGATTCTGTAAGCAAAGGGATCTGATGATTCCACCACAGGCTTTTCCTCCTGGACCAAAGCAGACTCCAGCACACACCCACCTGCCACTGAGCACCACCAGCACACCTCAAATCTGCACTTGCAGGCTGCCACCCTATTCCCCATCCTCCTGCCTGCCTTTAATATATTTGCATAAATCAAACAGCTTGGCAGCCCTCCTACTTAGGAGACACACAACAGCAGAGCTATTCAGAGATTCTTGTTTTCACCCCATCCTTCTGAACGTCGTCTCAAAATCCTTGAGGAAAAGCATATGGCTCACTATAGATATCTTGGGCCTGTCTACACAAACACAGAGTGATGTAGGAGAGCATTTATGGCAGCATATAAACAATAGTACCAAACTCAGGGAGGAAACACAAAGCAGAGTGAATCTCCTCGGTGGGTTTTGCAGAGATCAAGTACTCTCCCCCTTTTCCTTCCTAAGCATGACAGACAAAACACTCTTTAGATAAAATTTCACACTGAACTGATTGACTTCTGTTACAACACCAGTGGCACAGGGCTGGATACATCACAGTTTTAATAACAGCTTATTAAATTCATGGGGAAAGACAAAGACTCCTTCACAGCCACGAGGCCATGGAGTCACACCTTGCTGTGGCAGCGTCCTTTCTCCTCACTCCGAGTCATCGGCGTGCTGAGCCAAATTTCTCAGCTTACAGAGTGGGAAGATGGACCAAACCCTCCAGCAGCTTCAGCTGCAGGTACCACTCTCCCACCCAGCTTCTCCAGGGCCACTCTTCCCCCTTCCCCCATCACAGAGACCCCACAACTCCCAGGCAGGTGTAATCAGAGTTATAAGCAGAAACATGCCGGCTTTGGGGAACGGAGCACATTTCTTTGGCACCTTTACAGGGCACCAACTGTTTTCCAGCATGCTGATAGTAAAGGAACACAAAGAGGAGGTTTTTTCATCACTCAACAGATTAGAAAACCTCTGAGGAAAACAAAAAAAGCCCTAACCTCAGAGAACACACCCCCCTGTCCCCTGCCAGGACACGCTGCAGAAACGTGCATCTCCCCAGAAGTGTCCTGGAGAGGAAACGAAAGCAAACACTGAACACACAGAGAAATCAGTGTGAGCACGAGCAGCTGAAGGGTTTTACCTGCTTTCCTGGCTGCAAGCCTGCATTTCCACATGCATGCCCTGTACATCGTGTCACCATCTGCATTCCTGATGCCCCTGCTCCGCAGGGGAGGATGGAGGCTGGCATCTCCTTCTGCCCTTTCAGCAGATTTTTATAAAAGCAAAAGAGCCTCAGTAGCCTGGCTGTGGTGTACGGCAGAGGGTGGCTGAGATTATCCCAACCTCTGCATAGCACTTCAGAAAATCCCTGGCCACACAGGTAACTTCACTTCCTACATCCCCACAGCCACCAGGAAGCTCAGCCGGGTGAGTGGAATTCACACCCCACACCCACACTACCAAAACAGTGAAACACAAACTGGATGGAATAAAACCACTAATTAATCCCTCTAAGTCAGTTTGCCACGAACAACAACACACCGGCAACGCAATCCAATCAGTTCCAGCCATGGCAGGGGGGTTGAAACAAGATGATCTTTATGATCCTTTACAACCCAAAGTGTTCTACGATTCTGTAATTCCATGATTACACCCTGCCGGCAGCAGCTATGCCCCGCCAAACCCTATGCTAACCCTTAAAGGGCTTCACCAAAATGCAACTGTTATTTAAAATAGCGCCGAACCACCCTACCAAGGGATACAGTAAATAAGTAACGAGTAAATAACAGCTACTGACGTTTTTATCACACAGGTGTAAATTCAGTTATCGGGAAAGGGGAGGGCTCGCACTATTTTTGTTCTGACATCAAGGCTGCTCGGGGTAAACTGTCATGTAAGCCTGTTATTATTGGGGAAATTTAAACCTTAAAACACAAAAGCATTCAAATAAAAACGTATCAGCGATGGCAACACGCTTTGATTAGCAGGAAACTGAATTTCAGCCTGGCGAGAGCACCACGAGTACTACAGGAGCGATTCGGGCTCAGTTCCTTAAGCACCACACAAAGTCTCTTCCCGCTCCCCCTGCACCCCGCTTTCCGGAGACAACTTTGCAGGGATGCGGGGGGCACAGGGGCTGTGTGCCTGGCACAGGGGCTGTCCGAGCCTACCCCCACCCGTGCCGGGGGTGCCGGAGCTCGGGGTGGGCTCCGGGCGCCGTGCGAGGACCGAGCCCCGCAGCCCGAGCCCCGCAGCCCGGTTCAAGCTCCAAGCCGGTTCAAGCCCCGGACCGGTCCGCGCCCCGG
>NW_005054446.1:773540-785670 GCF_000277835.1 Geospiza fortis
CTCTGCTGACTGCGCTCAGGGTTCACCCCGAGCGTGGCCGTGCCCGGCAGCTGCCTGCAGCAGGTGGAGGAAAACGGGCTCCAAAAATCGCCCTGGAAGGATTTTGGGGCGGGGGGAAAGAGCCACCTGAGCGCTGTCACCACTGCAGCAGCGCTAGTGCAGGAGCTCTGACAGTGGCAGTTTACGTGGCACGAACCCAGGGTGAAAAATCGAGAATTATTGGTATCATCCATTCGCTGGCGACTGCTAGAGGGAGCGCGGATGTTTCCCTGTGCCTTATCCATCCCTCAGAGGGATCCACTTGTGTGTTTGCCAGGGCTGCAGCAAGCCTGCAGAGCTGCCACCCTGCCCCTGGCAGCCCTGCAGATGGCTTCATCCTCACTGAAGTGAAATTGTAAAATCACCGAGTGATTTCTGTTGGAAAAGACCTTAAAGATTGTCTCATTCCAACACCTCCCACCCTAGCCCCATGGACAGGGATGCTTTGGAGACCATGGCCCACGTGGCTGTACCTCCCCACTCCATCCCTGCGCCCCAAATCTGCAGGCAGCTGTGCTGGGAGTTGTCACCTGAGCCACCTGTACCTGGAAAAGTTCACAAATGGGTTTAGGAACTGGGCAGGAGCCCCCATGGCAGTGGGGTGGGAGCCTCACAGGAGCAGGAGTGGTGTGGGATGCACAGCGAGGAGCCAGGACTCTTGTTAAGGGGGAATTCAGAGAAAATCATGACCTGTGAGTAAAGCCCAGCACAATTTGCTAAACCCTCTGATATTTGCCTCAATTCAGGCTTTTGGCTGAACAAGCTGAGAATTTGGGGCAGTTCTTTGAACTTCAGGGCGTCCTTGTGCAGCACTGGCACTGCAGAACCCTGATTCAAAATGCAGTAAAAAGGATAGAAAAGGGCTGCTGCTCTTGAGAGCTGCAGGGATGGCTCCAGGAGAGGCTGGACCTGAGGAAAAGCAGGAGCACATCACCATCCCACACACCCAGGGACTGTGGATGGGGCTCTGCAGGAGCTCTCTGGTGTGCAGAGTCCCCAGGCAGCTTCTGGGGACAGAAATGGGGAAAATCTGCTGTGTCAGTCTGCTGGAAAACATCAACAAGAGCAGCCTGGATCCCCCAAAACCTCAGGTCTGATGTGGATGCTGGGTACAGCCAGCTCTCCAAGAGTCAAAAGGAATGAGTCCTTGCCAAGTGGCATCTAGTCCTTACATCCATCTGGATCAATCCATCTGGGTATTGTAAAACAGAGAAAATTTAGCATTTATTCCATGAAATGGTCCAGTGGCTTTTGCAAGGGACAATTATTTCTGGCAGAGAGTTTCCAGCAGTGTCTGCAGCCCAAGCTGGGTGCTGGAGCAGGGCACTCAGAATATCAGTGGAAAGGTCTGTTTTCCTTAATGAATTCCCAGAGGGCCAACAAATGACCCACAAGGAGAATAAATGCAATTTTTGGAATTCTTTCTCCATCATCTCTACAGCCATCCCTGAGTGAGATAAAGTTCTGCAAGTATATAAAGCAACTGAATTCTAATCAAGATAAATGCCCAGTTTCATACCTAATTTGCATGAGCATGTGCTGCAAACTGTGTTTGCAAACGGGAGAATTATGTATGTAACCAGATAACCTGAGTGTGCAATCCCAGTACTGTATATGCAAAACTTCCTCATTGCACTTGAACAAAAGTAAAGCTTCAGCAAAAAGGAACTTGGCTTTAAAGTACCAGCACATTTTTTTTTATCATAAAAAAATCAGGTTAAAGCTGATTTGAACCTTCCAAGAACCCATTTAGCTGCTAAGGCAAATTCCAAATGATGTTTCTTACTCAATCTAACTTTAATAATAGACTGCTTGAGTTGCTGCACTGTCAGAACTGGGATTTTTTAAATTTACTGACAAAGAGAATTTCTACATTAGCACGTGGTTATTTAAAAAATGTGTCCTAAAGCTGGCTGTGGCCTCATGGGAAGTTAAAAACCTCACTTTAAAAACTTTCCTTACTACTTTCAAGCCTTCCTGAAATCCCCTGAAGAGACCTTGGAAGATTTTCTCCCCTTTCCCATGCCTCCTCCTGTCCTTACTGGGGAACAGCTGGATCCATTAAAATTGATTTCAGTCTCTCAGAGCAGAATTTGATTTCTCTGAGCTTCCTCCTGGAAGGAGCACAGAGTGTCCCAGCAATCCAGCAATATCAGCCAGAGGAAAGGCACAAGGATGGGGAGTTCCCAACCCAGCTGGGTTGTGCCAGCTCTCAGTCAGAAGGCCAAGTCTTTGCTGGAAACCTCACAATTAGGATGAAATGAAACTTTAGGAAATTAATTGTGCCTCCATCCCTTACTCCTTTTAGTTTTAAATTAAGAAAAAAATTGAAATGAAAAGCTAATTAAAGACATAAAATTAGAAACATTTCCCAAAATTGCTTTGATGATGCTTTTTTAATTTTTATTTTTTTTTAATTCCAGCTTTTACCAGGAAGTTGACAGCTCTGCAAGGAGTCTGTGTCCCAGAGGAACGGGAGTCCCTGGCTGTGTAGATGAGGCATGAAGAGATTGGGAATATTTCCTGAGGACACAAGGGAAACCTGAGTCAATGCCAGTAAGTCACAAATCTTCATTCAACCTTCCTACACTCAGCATCTGTTCAGGTGCTGCAAGGGGAGCCTTGAAAATCTGGAAAACACCCTCAGTTTTGGGCAGTGTGTTCTGGCAGTGCCATCACATCCAGGCAGGCCATTCCTCAAGAGTGTGTAAATGGAATAAACAGAGATAGAGGAAGATTTGAGAGTTCCACCCTCATCTTTGCTCTTGTTACAACCTATGGAGCGCAGTAAAGGGAATATGAGAAGATTTAGAAGATGAAAAAGGGTTGAGAAGCACATGAGTACCATTCAGGCCTTCCAAACCCTTTAATTTGCTATTCAGATTACCACTTTTTATAGTTTAATATGTACAATATGCAAAGGAACCAGTTTAACTAAATGGGAAAAGCCTTCTGTGTTAAGGTTGAATGTAATCTAATAGGGCCCTTTGACTTGATTCAATTAAATCCTTCTTTTTCCAATTAAATAATCATCCAGAATTTAATAAAAATGAATTTCCATGTGTCATTCTGCAGAATGATGACCTCTGTGATGGGGAAGGCTTATGTAAATTCTGCTGATCGCTTTTTATCTGCCTCTGCCTCACTTCCTCCAAAAAAAATTGCCTTCTGTCTGTATATTTACATTAATTTCTCATCTGCTCCATGTATCTCTGTTTGCAGGAACAATTCCCAGCTGAAAGAGATGTGACTATCACCAGCTTCTTTCAGTACACCCTCAAAAATGGACCCTCCGTGATGGGGAAAAAGATCTCCAAAGTGGGATTTTTGATCTGTGCCTCAGGTTTGTTGTGCCCTGGCATGCTGTAGGGCCAGCTTCCAATTGGCCCTTTCCAAATATCACCAGAGGCATCTCTATGGCTGTTTATCACCAAGAAAATCCAGTCCGAGAGAGCAGCAACTTCAGCAGCAATCCCCAGGAAAAGCAGAGCCTGGCCCACATTCCACAGTCTCTTCCAGCACATCTCCATTAAATAATTCCCGTCAAAGCTACAGCAGTTGTTAATAAACACTATTTTTTTCCCCTCTGCAAAGGTGTATTTATAACTGCACTTTACACCCCTCTCACTCATAAAATACAGAGCACCAACTCTTTCCTTCCTCAGCAGCATCTTCATGCAAACCTTGCTGATGTGGTACTGCTGTAATTACTTATTAGTTATTAAAACTAAGAACATATAAGTTATTAAAACTTATAACTAAGTTATAGTTACTAACTTATAAGTTATTAAAACTGAATTAAACAGGGCTAAGGATGGACAGGTTTAAAATTTGAGTGAGTATTCTGTTTCTCCCCTTGCCACATTTCCCCATCTCTCTTTCTGTGAGGGTAAAATGGGCTTGGCGACCTTCCTGTGCTGCACATCCCTGGGGACCGTGAAAACAAACCCATTAATGTTTATAAAGTGTCTCAGACTGGGGGAATTACATCACTGTGGCGAGATACAAGCTTAATGGATCAAAACAAACCCCAGCTCCAAACCCCCCAGCTTAGACACATCTCAGTTACCCTGCACAAACCTCAAGGAATCCCACTGAGAAGGGATAATTGAGAGAAAAATGTGATCCCAGAGATTTTTCTGCTGTAAACCCATTTTATGTTAATAGAAAGCAGATTTCTAGACCCCTTTGCAAACCAATGACTTCCACAGCATATTTCACAGCTGAGCACATCCATGGCACCAGCTTTGGACACGGGGCTATTAAACCCAACATTTATTTAATGAATTACAGCAGTCCATGGATCTGGGTGTGCTCAGCCTGTGTTTAAATGTTTATTGTCAGCAGCCAGCTCTGCATGAGCAGGTATCAGCCTCAGTGATGAGCTCTCTCTGCAATGGACACAAAACTTTGAACGTGCTTTTGGGTTCTGCTTTCTTATCCAAGACAGATTACCCAGGAGGTTCAGGGTCTCTGCTAAACATGAAACCTTTTGGGTTCAGTGCCAGTTTGGGGTGTTTTCTCCTTGCTGATGAACTGTTGTGCATCTCCCACCTGCCTGGGCTTGGTCCCTGTGACTGAAGGGTGGATTAAGCCATTAAAACTCACACGTTCAAGCAAGGTTGATGTGCTGCAGCCGTCTCCAAGATGACCCTGCTCTCACCTCACCAATCAATCTATAAACCTTGACAAAAAATTAACTCTTGTTCACCCTCCTGTTTTAACACATTCTCCACTGCAAACTATGTGTGAAGTGCTCCCTTTCATGGCAGATAGAGACAGTGGTGATGATGTGCTGTGATCATTTTGCTGTCCTGCAAAATACCTCTGATTTATGGTGGTCTCTGCTCCAGAAATCCCCACCCGGGAGCAGTTTTAGAGTCCTTTGGGCTGGAAGAGACCCTAAGGACCATCTCATTCCCCCCTCTGCCATGGGCAGGGACACCTTCCACTGTCCCAGGTTGCTCCAAGCCCTGTCCAACCTGGCCTTGGGCACTTCCAGGGATCCAGGGGCAGCCACAGCTTCTCTGTGCCAGGACCTCTCCACCCTCCCAGTTAAGAATTTCTTCCTCATATCCAGTGTAACCCTGCCCTCTGCCAGTGGGAAGCCATTCCCCCTTGTCCTGTCATTTCAGGTGAAATCTGAATGAAATGCCATTTCCCCCTCTTTCCCCCATCACAAATTAGGGAGCTTTGGTTGGGCTTTTTCAGAACTGCCAGGGTGATTTGGGAGATCAGGTCCTGCTGATCCCCCAAGACTTCTCTGGGGAGGTGGAAATGGGGACTCTGTGGAGAATTATCTTTGCAGCCCCAATTTACCTCCTGTTCTGTGATGAGCATTGTGTGGAAACTTCAACGAGCAGGGAGAATGTGAAGCGCTCAGCAGGATAATGTGTGCCGTGAAAAAAATCCTGCGATCAATCAGCAGACAAATATATACTTAAATGAGGTGTTAGTGGTAGAGATGCAGGAAAGGTGATTATGGGTTTGCCTCCGTGTTTCCCTCAGCAACAATGCTGACACGCTGGGGTGGGTCACCCTACCCTGCCATTAATGGAGCATCAGCACTCATCTGACAGCTCCTTTGTCCTGGGAAGTCAATTCCCATGAAGATTTGACATTAGCAGAGACACGCTGAAACTCAGAGCCTTTGCATTTTCACGACCCTCCAAATGCTTTAGCCTGATGGATTACAGGTAAAATCACTGTCCTTATTTGGGCAGGAGGCAGAAATAAATATTTGTACTCATCTGTTTCAGCTGTGGCAATAAACACCATGGGCAGAAGCAGTGGAAGGGCAGCCCTTTGCTGCCTTCCCAGGAAACAAAACTGGGAACAGGGGCCACAGGGCAGAGCAGGTGGGAAGGGTCAGCTGGAGCATCATGTCACATTCACATTTTCTGAAAAATCCCTTCACCCAGGATTTTTCTCCTGGGAAACTGAGAAGCCTCAGAGAAAAAGGAAACCAAATATTGTCTCCTTTGCTTCTCCTCTGTTTTGCTCATGTGGAATGTGTTTGGACATTGTTTACCCACGGGTGATTGTTTCATTGGGTGAGTTGTTTTCACTCATTGGCCAATCAGGGCCAAGCTGTGTCAGGACTCTGGAAAGAGTCACAAGTTTTCATTATTATCTTTTTAGCCTTCTGTAAGTATCCTTTCTGTATTCTTTAGTATAGTTTAGTATAGTATTCTTTAATATAATGTAGTATCTTAAAATAATAAATTAGCCTTCTGAGAACATGGAGTCAGATCTATCATTCCTTCCATTGGTGGGGCACCCTGCAAATACAATAGCATCAGAGAAAATGTAATTTTTTTAAATTGCAATATTTGTCAAGTAACTGAAAGACAAGACCTCAAGGGTGGTTCAGCGTCTGAAATAATCCTAGATTTAATTCAGGAATGGAGAACTCCAGATTGTAACAGAGAGGGGTTTTACCATGCACAGCACACTGTCCCCCATTGGCACCCAGCAGGCAGGGAGCACATGAGCATCCACAAAATTCCCACGGGCGTTTCAGGGACAAACCAGCCCAATCCAGACAAAAGTGAAATTTAATTTAGTCCTTCCCTTTTCTTTCAGGTGAAAGAACACAGGTTCTGCTCTAAGTGCCATCACACTCCCTCGTTGTGTCAGTGGCACCATCCCTGGGTCACACCTGGTTTGGGGACCACTCTCTTTCACAATATTTTCACAAGAATGTGCTGGGAGTGTGGAACAATAAAAATGGCCTTCCCCTCCCCTGCCCCCCCTCCATTTTCCCTGGTTTTATCCAAAATGCAACCAGCAGGGTGGACTAATCCTGTATTGCATACAAACCTATAATTACATTCCCCACTAACCTGTGAAAGACCTAAAAATACACCCAGATAAAATTTCAGCATTGAGAAGGCAGCTGAAATTTTGGCATTAGATTTCTACATCTACATGTTACTTTAATTAGAGTCATGTCTTAAGGTGTCAGTACGGATCCCTTGATTCTGTGAATTTGGGGCTTGGAGTGTACTGATGTGCATTTCTTTAAGGGTTTGTACCACAGGTTGGCTACCCTGAGAAAAACAGCACTTTTCCAGCAGTGAGAGAAATCCCCCTATATCAGATAATTCACAAGAGTTCTTCTTTTTGGGTTAGGCAGGAGGACACTGCAGGTGTCATTTCTGAGATGGGGAAACTGAGGAGCAGCTGGGCTGGAGCAGGGTGTGACCAAAGCAGAGGGCACCTGCAACCCTGAAACAGAGTGAGGCTTTCCACTTAAATCAGGAGCAATTCCTTCATCTCACCGTGTTTTACCCTAAAGGAACACCCAGCAGTTCCTTCATCTCACCATGATTCAGCCCAAAGGAACACCCAGCCAGGGAAGGGCAGGGAACATGTGTCTTCTAATAAAGTCTGTTTAACTTTGACATAGATTACTTCTAAAAAAACCCCATCAAACCACACCAAATACATGTGATAAAGTATCTCGGTACAAAATCAATTCCAAGGTGATTATCAGCCTCTGAAAAATTTGGGCTCTAAGTCAGTTCGTGGCAGGGATCAAATTGAGCTGCTGTCAACTCATTTGGGCATTTTACTTTGCTTCTGATATCTGACAGTTAAAATAATCTCAGATAGTTCCCATTACTGCTGCATTTTCTGCTTTTTTTGCCCCAGGGAAGGGCCATGCAGAGCCAGGCTCCATCCCAGCCACCTCCCAGCCTGCAGCAGCGCTCCCCAAACGTGGCTGGAGGGGAATCCGGGCTGCCACAGCTCCCTGATCACTTCCTCCACTTTGGGGAATAATGGTAGATAGAAAAATGGTAGAACTGATCAGCTGGGAGCTGCCACAGGCAGCCCCAGGTCCCTCCAGCTGCTGCTGGGAGCAATCTGTGCTCCCAGAGGGTTGCACTGGTCACCAGCTGCAATGCCAGGAGGAGCTCAGTCCTCTCAGAGAGAAGGCTTGGAGCATTATCTTCTGCTAATGCAGGTGAGGCTTATTAATATTATTTATATTAATAGCTTTTCATGAAAGTGGGGAAGTTTTCTCCAGGGAACATGGAGATGCCTTCAAATGATTGCTTGGTGGAGCAGGAGGGAGTCAGGGGAAAGCTGATTTTCTTATCGTAGAATTAGAGTGGTTTGAACTGGAGGGACCTTAAAGTCCTTTAAAGGCATCTTAAAGCTTATTTGCCATGGCAGGGACATCTTTCACTGTCCCAGGGTGCTCCAAGCCCCATCCAACCCGGCCTTGGGCACCTCCAGGGATCCAGGGGCAGCCACAGTTGTGCCAGGGCCTGTCCACAACCCCAGGGAAGGATGGAGAGAGGGATCACTCTGAGAGATCTCAGACAAAGCCAGGGCAGATATGAAATGCCCCCCTCAGCCTCTCCCAAGGGCTAAATTAATATTATTTTTTTTAAAGCACAGCTGAATGGATTCCTTAGAAAAATCTAAGCATGTTGGGAGGCTCCAGTGGATGCAGGAGGTTCTGTGGGTACCAGCATCTCCATCACCCCCAAAGTCTTCAGGACAAGAAGCTTCCAGGGTTGTTGACATAGGGATTTTAAGAAGGTGATGGATATAAAACCCACCAAAGGCAATTAAACCAAGCAGGACAACTGCCAAGCTCTTGTGTTTGCTCACTGTCAGTGGGTTTTATGAGGACAGAGATCTATCTGCAAAGCCATTCAAGTGCATTTAATTTTTCCAATACCTACTTACTGCAGCTTGTATGAGGATAATGTGTTTATCCTGTGAGGTTCCTGACTTCATTCTGCAGTACTTGACTCCAGGGTGGGTTTTGTATTATTAACTTCCTTCCAGTACACGTGGAAAATAAAACCTGTTCCCATTGAACACCCTGGGATGAAGCTTTGTTGGGTGTTAAGTGCAGTTTGTCCTGGTGCTGGAGGCCCAGGGTGGGACAATAAGCCTGGAAAAACCTCAAACCTGATGGAGATGGGAGCTGAGGTGTGGGGAATGCAGGGCTGGAGGGGGGAGCTTCTCTGACACAGCAGAAGACAAATGGAAAAGAGGAAAAGATACTAATCTATATGGAAGGTATTAAGGAGAAATTCTGGCTGTGAGGGTGGTGAAACCCTGGCACAGGGTGCCCAGAGCAGCTGTGGCTGCCCCTGGACCCCTGGCAGTGCCCAAGGCCAGGTTGGAGCATCCTGGGACAGTGAAAAATGTTTCTGCCCATGGCAGGGGTGGGATGGGATGAGCTTTAAGGTCCCTTTTAGCCCAAACCATTCTGTGATAAAACCCCTGCAATGAGAGGGGGTGATGCTCCATCCCTCATGCCTCACACCCCCCACTATCCAAAAGCTCTTGATAAACATGAGAAATTACTTAGGACTGTTTTGCTGATATTTTTTGCCACCTCATGAAAGCAACGGTTCATAATGTGCACCAGTGCAGCTTGACTCAAGATAAAGATCTGCCTCATTTGCACTTACATAATTAGCAATTACCCTAATTTCACTTACACTAAATTACATTTTTTAAAAAATAAATGTTATCTTTTCTGACCCAAAAAAAAAAAAATCATCCTGGGTCTACTTCAGCATTTTTTCTATAAAGCAGAAGTATCATTATCCTGTTCTCAGATGTACTGTCTAGACACTTTTAATGAAAATATTCATTATTGCTAATTTGCATCTCTTTCAATTCCAGGACAGAAATCAAATGAAGATGTCAAAACTCTGCTCCCTCTGCCTCAGGCAAAACTGAGCCACGGTGACCCCCAAGTCCTTCCAAAGGGGATCTGAGTTTGTGTGAAGGAAAAACATCCCCAGCATCCTCCTAACTGAGGGCAGCACGAGATGAAAGTTTAGCAGGGAAAATCAGAGGAAAAGAATGGTGTCAGGATCTGGATCTGATTTCTGCAGCTTTAAAGGAAGGAAAAACCAGGGAGATCCCAGCCTTAGGGTGCAAGATGTGTTGAAATAGAGATGTAAATCAGGACAGTGGTAACTCATGTGGGTTCAGTAGTGACATTTCCTGAAGATAAAGCACATTTTAGATGCACTTTGTACTTGCTGGTAACAAATCTTTCCATTAGTACAAGAAAATACATATTACACCTCAAACACGCTTCACTGAGCTTGGAGAATAAAGATAAAATAATCTTTTTATAGCAAATAGGAATGAATACTTAAAAATAATAAAAAGTTGGTGAATATTCATTTGAACTCTTAAGCAAATTTGCCCTTGTCATATTTGCATCCCTCTTGTGTTCTCTTTCTGTGCAATGAAGTTTTATTAGCATGAGCATCCACAGAAAGTGAATGTGAAGACTCAATACCCATGGGAAATGAATTTAAAATTCACTTGCTGTGTGCAGTCACCCAAGAAACTTGATCATAATTGTTTATTGTACTTAAATATTTATATTGTTGAAGCACTTGTTAGATAAAAAGGCTGTGATGCTCCTCTGCTGGGTGATGTTCAAACACTGTCCCAGGCTACAGGAATCACCTCCATCCCCAGCAAACACACAGGTGGGACAGGTTTCTCCAGGCTGGATGATGTGGCAGGTGGCAAATTTCAAGGTCATCAACAAGCATTGGGTGAAAATCAAAAAATTTCTCTTAATTTTTCTTAGCACGTTGAGAGGATCCACTGAACGGCAGCACCTCCCATGGGTGTGCTCACACAGGGTGCTTGGAATGGAGTCAGAAATTAAAGTTCAGAAATTAAAGTTCATCATTTTAAAGAACATCATTTTGAGCTTTTTCACTGCCTGCAGTCCTCTGGCACAGAAACAAGGAGTTTCTCCTAATTTTTCTTAGCATGTTGAGTGGACCCAGTGAACGGCAGCACCTCCCATGGGTGTGCTCACACAGGGTGCTTGGAATGGAGTCAGAAATTAAAGTTCAGAAATTAAAGTTCATCATTTTAAAGAACATCATTTTGAGCTTTTTCACTGCCTGCAGCCCTCTGGCACAGGCTGCATCCCTCGCTCTGCTCAGGGTTGGGATTCCAGCAGTGCCTTTGGGCCTCACAATGGATCCTTCATTCCCTCCTTCCCTTGCCCTGCTCCCCCTCTGCATCTCTGAATGCTCCAGGAGCTGCACCCACGGCCCTGCCTCCCCCAGCAGATTCCATTCCTGAGCAGGAATCCCATCCCTGCTCCCCACTTAACACCTTCCCACCCTCCATGGCAGCTGGGCAGGGCACTGCAGCTCCCAGCTCATCCAAAGGCACCTCTGGGGTTTTTTGGGAGAAGTGAGCAGCAGTTTCTGCAATAGGGACACCCTGTTTTGCTTGGGGTGTCTCAACATCCCACAAATCTGTGCCCCACAGCAAGGCCAGGCTACCCCTGCTTGATCCAGCACTTCCAGACCAATCCTCACTAAATCATTTTTCTCTGCCTGGAACACAATGAGGGAGCAGGCTGTTTATGGATATGGAGGAATAATTCAAGTCAAACCCCTGCTGGGAGTGGGGCAGGAGTTTCCACCTTGCACCATGGGCTGTAGCACAAATAGCCAAGGGCTGGGGAATGAAAAAGACCCTGAAATTCTGAAATTGAGACTCAAGTTATGACAATAATGATGCACAGGAGGGAAAATTGCATGAGGACATGCACTGTTTTTACACATTGCCCTTAATCTGGATTCAGTGATGGGAGGAGGGGATTTAAGTCACCCCTCAGAGCAGGTTCAGGTCTCCACCAGCTTCTTACACACGACTGTGCCTTTTAATTATCACCCCCACAGTCAGAGGAGGGTTGCCTGTGTCAGTTTGCACTGCTAACACACCCTGGTGCACCAGCTCTGCTCCTCTGTGGGGACAGCAGGTGACACTGGCAAGGTAATTACACACCAGCAATAATTACACACCATCAATAATTAGCAGCAATTTCAGTTGCCCCAAAGATGCTTCCAAGATTAGATTCTGAATTTCATGGCATTTCCCTCAAACACAGGAAACACATGGAAGTGGAAAGATGGAATTAGGGGAGTGTGAGAAGGAGAAGAGGATGAGGCAAACCAAGAATTGTCACTGGCACTGCTGTGGGAAGGGACAGTGCTGCTCCAGGGAGATCATTTCCAAGATCTTGAGCTGCTTGGGAATGATATTTGAAATACAGAGGGTTGGAAAG
>NW_005054446.1:785705-844235 GCF_000277835.1 Geospiza fortis
AGAAGAAGGAATGGGAGCTGTGGATGGGGATGAGCTCTTGTATGGGGGGATAAGAGGGCTCTGTTGCTGCACAGAGCATCCTCACAGTGGGGGCAGAGATATAAATAGAGATATAAATAGAGATATAAATAGAGATATAAATAGAGATATAAATAGAGATATAGAGACCCCTGTGCCCTGAGAGCCCCAAAGCTGGAGAGGGGGGCACACACAGCACTGCAGTACACACATACCCCATTTAAACAATCCTTTATCAAATAATAAATTAAGAAGAGATGCTAAATGCTGTGAGGAGGATGTCCCTGCACGGCCAAATCTTTCCACTCTAATGGCAGGAGATGTCAAATGTCACAGGAACAAGATGGGTGATGATGAAGAGAGGATGAAGGGCATAAACACAATACATGGTGCAACCCCACACTCACTACTGTAACAAAATGCAGGAGCCAAATGGGGTAAAATGGGGTAAAAACCAAAGCCAAATGGGGTAAAAACACCTTTTCCAAGACAAAATTCTGTTGGCTGCAGAGGAGTTCAAAGCTGGCTTGTAGAATTTGAAGTGGTTAACGATTTGGTTTCTTTAAACCGGGGAATTAATGGCACTGAACTTCACAACAACAACAAAAAATTAAAGGCACCCCAAAGAATGTTCTCTTAATTGTAGCAGCCCGCTGCATTAAAGCTGCTATAGGAAAATTCATTTACAATTCAGCTATTAAATTGCAAACCATTACCACTGCTTTTATGGCTTTATATCCCTCTCACAAATTTATTGTGTAATTACTCGGAGCAAGAGGATGGTTTCTAGCAAGCCAAGCTGAAATAAGGCTCCCAATTCCAAAATCCTCACAATTCTGCCTTTTCCAGATGAAATTTATGCAAAAAAGGCAAAGTGTTACATGCAGTTTTCTGCCTGGGATTTGGGGGCAGTTGAGGATGGAGCTGGAGTCTTGGCTGATATAAAGGTGGGATGGAAGTGACCACCCCATCAAATTTATTAGTTACTAATTAATTTATTTTTTATTATTATTAATTTTATTAATTTTTAATACAATTTTTATATATGTATGTATGTATTTTTTATTTAGTGACCACCCCAACAACTGCCATGTCTTGCTATAGGAAATGAAATTGCTTTGGAGCTGTTGGGAACTGCTCCAATGGATCTCTGCAGCAGCAGAGCTGGGACAGAAGGACCTGGAATTTTCCCACCTCCCAGCCAAGGCACTGCTTACAAAAATAAATCACAATAAAATCGAAGAAAAAATTGGAATGGCATTTTCTGCCCCTCATTTTCCACCCCAGTGAAAGAAAATGGTGAATAAATAAATAAACAAATTCTTGGGCACCATGAAAAAAAATTGCATAAAGGGGCATTAAGCAGGACAAGCATTTCCAGGGTAGAATGACTGGATTATTGTTGGAAGATGCAAATAAATTCACATCATGTGCCTCTTTTTTCCTCCTTTTGTGCCATCCCTCATCCAAAGGAGGAGATAATGTCTGTATCCAGCTCAGGAATCTCATGAGCAGATTAAAGATCCAATTGTGCTGGATTTGGGGAAGTTGCCTCCTGTCCAACCTAAATCCATCATCACAAACCCTGGGATTAAACACAGAGCCCCCAGACAGCTCAACCACTGTGCTGGTCACCAGCCACAACTATGAAACCATTTTCTTGGAAGTAATTCCTTTCTCCCATGGGGTTTTCTTCTACCCTGAGGTACCAGGGGATGTTTCTCACCTCTGCCTCATTACCTGAGATCCCACCTGGAAGCTCACTGCAGGCACATGCCCTTAGGGAGGCACTGAAATAGGCCCTGCCGTGCTTGAGGATTTAATACAGCTCCAAAAAAAGGGAGCTAAATGAATAAGACCCCATTTTTTAAAACATAAATACCCTTATTTTTGATAATATTCTAATTATCATTACACTGTCAAGCTTAATTTTCTTTTGTGATGGGTTTTTTTGTTGTTTGGGTTTTTTGGTGGGTTTTTTTTGTTTGTTTTTGTTTTTGTTTGTTTGTTTGTTTGTTTGGGTTTTTGTTTTTTGGAGGGTTTTTTGTTTTTGTTTGGTTGGTTTTTGTTTGTTTGGGTTTTGGTGTTTTTTGTTCTTTGGGGTTTTTTTGGTTGTTTTTTTTTTGTTTGGCTGGTTTTTTGTTTTGTTTTTTGTTTGTTTTGTTTGTTTGTTTGTTTTGGTTTTTTTGCTTTGTTTTGTTTTGTTGTTTTGTTTTGTTTAGGAAGTTCTTTGGGGGTACCAAGGGCCAGTAAATGGAGAGAGAAGGCAAAGCAAAAGGAGCAGAATTCCCAGCCCATCCCACGCTGCGGCTGCTGCTGCATGGAGGGGAGCTGGACACGGTGTCCCTGCAGCTCCTGCATCCCAAAGGCACAGAGAACACGTTTGGTTATGCAGGAGGCATCTCCCCAGGCTGGCACTGGGCTGGAACCAGATGATCTCTGAGGTCCCTTCCAAGCAAAGCCATTGGGACTCTGCGAATGGCTCCTTGGAAGGGCTGGATGGCCCAAACCTCCTCCCCTTCCACCCAGGGATGGAGCCACTCCTGGTTTGTGCTGCTGCTAACTTTGTGGCACATTTATTATTTATTCCAGAATGTGTGGGGATCATGACACGATGCCCCACCGTGGTTACACCAGCCCAGCACCCTCCTCTCCCCAGTAATGATGAATCCCTGCAAGGACAGGGGGAAGGAGCTGAGAACCAGGATAATTTATTCTGCTGAGCCCAGTGCCTGCCAAGTCGGCTCAGTCTGGCATGGGATAGGCTTAGAGGAACTGCCAGGCTGGGATTTGCAGAGTGGAGGAGGAGTGTGAGTGAATCAGACACCCAAATCTCTCTGGATTCAGCAGGGACTGTAACTGGCTATTCAGCCAGCTTGGGATTGTTTTCCTTCTCGGGTTTTCTGTTCACTAAATCGTGTGGGTGATCAGTGGAGGAGGGGCTCAGTGTAAAAGGGGATTTGGGGTAAAGCTAATGAGTGATAAGATAATTATGAAGAATTACAGGGGGAGAAAAACCCCCACCATCTTAATTTCCAATGGGAATTGCATTTTGGCAGCCACTGCTGGCCAAGGGAGAGACAGGACCCTCACACACAGTGCCCGAGCCACTGCTCTGCTGGGGAGTGTTCCCAGCTCCACTGGAGAAATTCAGCAACCAACAATCATCATGGAATCATTCAGGTTGGGAAAGCCCTCTGAGATCATCCAGTTCCACCACTGACCCAGCAGTGTCTTGAGCACCTCTAAACCCTGTCCCCAAGTGTGACATCCACTCATTTTTGATCACTTTAAGGGATGGTGAATCCACCACTTCCCTGGGCAGCCTGTTCTCATGCCTGACCATCCTTTCAGAGCTGAAATTTCCCCACCTTGCCCAGGACAGACAATTAGGAAGGATGGCAATGGCCTGAGGATGGGGATTGGGTGGCTAAAGTGTGTTAATAATGAGAAATTGCTTCTCTGCTCCCAAACCTTCACCCTGCTGTCAACAGAAGGGAGGAGAGGAGCCAGCTGGGTGCCCAAAGTGCAGGGCTGGAGGGGAGGGAGCAGGCAGGGCCCCAGGCACTGTTTCTGTCCGGGAGCTGAGCCCACACCTGGGTTTGAAGGTCCCCACGTGCAGCCACACGCGCCACGGAGCCAGCAGTTGCCATGGAGACCAAGGATTTTCTTAAAACTCCTGCAAAAAGGAGAAGAAGGCCCAAGAAAGAGGGGAAATGTCTCCTTTGGGGGGGTTTAGGGCTGTGTTCAGACCCCAGGGCTGTCACATCACCCATGGCTGTGCAAGTTGCTCCCTTCAAGCAGAGCTGGTTTTGCCCTGTGGTGGTGATTTCTGTACCTTGCAAACTTTGTTTTCTGCCTGTGCTGGCTCATCTCTGCAAGGTGCCAGTCTCATCCAGCAATCCCATTTATTTTTACAGTCTCCAAGGGTTGTCTAAAGATGCAGCTCCTCTGTCAACAGAGAAACTGGTTTTTAATTACAGCCCTTCTGGCAGGGGATAGAACTTCTTCCTTCATCAATATATCTTTTAAATGCATGGAGAAGTCCCAGGACTGGCAGATGGACGAGCAAAGCCCCCTGATTACCCAGATTACAGACCCTCCATACCAGAGATACCTGCTGGGATGGGATGTGGGGCTGGAAGTGGGTTAAACCCACAGCCTGAAGCTCGAGCTCTCATTTCCACAAGTCCCTAGATTCAGCTTTGCTCTTTGATGTTTTTAAATGCTGCTTTGTCCTTTGCCAGCCTCCAGGAATTGGGATAAATCAATAAGCCATCAATTTTGACTGCAGAGCTCTGTGGTACCCAAAGCTGTGGTGCTGCTCCCAAGTGATCCATATGCAAGCAAGCAGAACATTCCCAGACGGCTTTCAATGAAGTGGCTGGCAAAATCCCCTGGGAATATTTGGTTAGGATGAGAAACATATAGAAACACAGCTTTTTGGAGGCATCTTGCAGTAACTTTAGTTTCCATAGTGACTAATGTTTGTGTTTATATCCAGTCCCTGTGTTTCTATCAGATTTTGCTTCATGGAACAGCTGTTCCAAGTCATTTCACCAAGACAGATGATCCTGATAAGGAGCAAAGTTTCCATTCTACACAAATGCACATTTATTTAATAAAATCCAAAGAATTCAAACCTGGAAAAGACCCTGTGCTTCAAAAGATTGATTATCAATGCAACCAACTGATGGGGAGAGAATAAAAGTGGCCACAGAATAGCTGCTGCCTAATGAGAGAGGGAGAAAAAACAGAACAGAAAATAAATAAAACAACACTGAAAACACCTGTAACTTTATTTAATTTGGCAGTGAGCTTTCTATCCCTGGGCTTCATGCACAAACCTGATGCCTAAAAATCCTGCTGCTGCTGCTGGAGATGTCACTACAGTGGGTCAAGGGCAGCTCTTGGACCCCCAGCCCCCTTTGGGCTGCCTTATCCCTGTAAAAAGCTGGGAGCACCCAGAGGAATCAAATGTAGACTAACCTGGCCTTTGGGTTCTAACAAACCACTTTGACCAAGTACCCCATCCCTGATTTATATCATCACCTCATTTCCATTTCAATGGAAATCAATACAGATTTTTTTTTTCTTAAATAGGATGGCTCATGTTTAGTTTTTTGGAACAATATTTCTTTTAGCCTCTTGACCAGATCAAATAGAATATGAGCTCTCTGGTTGGATCTAGACTTGGATCAAGCTCCCCCAGATTCTCTTTGGTCTCAGCAGCTCTACCTGGGCTGAGCTTGCGCTAAAGCAAGGTTGGTAACACAGTCACCTCTGACATCTCATGCTGTTGGTTTTTCCCTGGAAAGACCAAAGTGTTGGACATGGCCAGGTGAGTCCAGGAGGCTCCAGAAGAGTTGGAGATGACATCTCCCCAGAACCTGGAAGGGCATGAGCCTGGTGTTGACTGCCTCCCTCCAGTGCCTGGGTGACTCCACAGGCAGAGGTGGGTCCTTGTGTTCCATGGTACCCCAGAAAAAGTAAATAAACCTGTTTTTAGATACACAGCTGGAAGTTAGATCCTTGCTTCTCTTGGCTTGATCTGCACCACCCACTTCTGCCACTGGACATAAGGAATTTGCAAGGAAATGGGGACAACCCAGGGCAGACATCAGGGATGGTGAGAGGTCAGGAAGAATGAAGATGTGATGGAGGAAAAGTAACTCCAGCATTATCTGCCTCCTGCCTTCTAATCTTTGTCTCCCCATAATCCTGTCCCCAACCCAGAGCTGCCCTGTGCTGCTCCTGCCCCTGCAGGAGTTGGCAGAAGGTCAGCCCTGCTCCCACACGTTCACATCTTACTCCTGCTGCCTCTATCTCTAAATATTCTGCTTTTAAAATATTCTCTCTCTGCTTGCCCAGCTCTGGCCCAAATCCAAATGGGAGCCAACAGCTCCTTTGTGGGGGTCCCAGCTGTGGGTTTCTCTGGGTCTGGATTGAAGGCACTGAGACAGTAGTTCATGTTCACACTCAGGTGTTTATTATTTCTTAGCAGTGAAACAGTCTCACTGCTGTGAGTTGGGCAGCTTTTCATTAGAAGGCACAAAATGCCCAACAATCTCTTGGTACAAGGGCTTTTAAGACTGAACTATCCAATTAAGAGCTGACACCTGGATTATTTTCCCTTTTAACCCAATAACTGATCCCAAAAAGACCCCAATGCAGACTTTTCTGCCCAGTTACAAAATGCCACCCAAACCCATGAAGAAGAAACCCAGGACGACACCCTGTGCCCTCCATCTTGCTCCCATCCACAACACACTAAAAATCCCAAAACCTCAATTTCTCACCAAGTGATGCACCTACACTACTCTCTATAATCTATTTCACACTTTTGTGGGTTCCAGTGTATCTTGAAGTCTGGGAAACTTTCTCCATGGATGAGGGTCAGAGTCAGTGCTGCCCTGGGGGTCAGGGCACCCCAGAGCAGACACAGAAATATTCCTGTGCCCTGGGTTTCCACACCCCTTCATGCTACATGAGGCACCAAAACAGCAGCCAGCAGCTGCTGGGATGGGACAGAGTCCTGCTCCCAGCACTCCCTGCCATAAATAACTGGAGTGCACAGGCACTGGCAAGGACTACAGAGCTGCTTATCATTTTAATCACTTCTAAATCATGTTGCAGAGCTCCAAACCTAAGGAAATTATTTTCATTGTTAACCTCCTTCTTCTTAATTTGCAAACTTCCTGCAAGTAATTGAAATTCTTGCTCTGCAAAAGCAAAAGCCTTATCTACTGCCTTGTTTAGCCAAATTAAGAGAGATGGGACTCGACTCCAGATTTGCTAAATATTTTTCCCTGCCTTCCGAAACATTTATTACATTTTGCATTGCACAAACTGCTCCAACCTCCTGCTGGCTGCAGCAACATGGTGAATTATTTTAATCAGGAGCAAGAATCGTGTTGAAAGTGACTGTAACGTGGCACAACAGGAAACCTGGGCTTGCAGACTCCTTCGGAAGAAAATTCCAGCTCTCCTCTTCCCTCTCTGCGACTATCAATCAAACTCTAAAAATAAAGTCAGATATACAAAATTATCCTGCCATCAGGGCTTGAAAATATTTCAGTTAAGCAACTGTCAGTGCTTCCGTGATGGATCTCCATTGCCCAGGTTCTCTATCTTCCCTTTGCAGACTGCACCAGGCTGAACCTTGGCACACATCCCAAGGAAGATGCTGGAGCATTTTGTTTAACAGCAGCCTTTTAATCTCTCTGGAAGCACAGGGGGCCAGCACATCTCCCTGTGTCAGACCCAGGGATGCAAACACCCAGGGATTGCTCTGGGAGCCAGAGACACTTCAGCACTTCCCAAAAGTCAGGTCATGTGCTGTGACAGCTTTGTTGGAGCATCAATCCTCCCTGGGAGATCAGGGCTGCCAAGTCTGCTCTCTGCTGAAGCTGCTCTGGGCTTGCCAGTGGGTAATGCAGAGCAAGCTGGGGGGAATGCCTGAAGGAATTGCATTCCCCTGTGCAAGGCTGGAGCCTTGAGCTGCCTTTCACACCTTCTCTGCATCCACCTTGTGCCCAGAGAGCTCCTGTGCCCTGCTCCTGCCAGCCAAGCACCATCTCCTCTCCTCCCTGCCCAGGGCCTGGCTTGGCACCCTTGGATAGTCACAGAGTCACCGAATGGTTTGGGCTGGAAGGGAGCTTAAAGCTCATCTCCTTCCACCCCTGCCATGGCAGGGACACCTTCCACTGTCCCAGGTGCTCCAAGCCCTCTCCAGCCTGGCCCTGGACATTTCCAGGGGAAGCCACAGCTGCTCTGGGCACCTGTGCCAGGGCCTGCCCACCCTCCCAGCCAAGAATTTCTTCCTCATCTCCATTCTAACCCTGCCCTCTGGCCCTGGGAAGCCACTCCCTGTTGTCCTGTCTCTCCAGCTCTCCTGGAGCCCCTTTAGGCACTGAAAGAGGCTCTAAGGCCTCACTGGAGCCTTCTCCAGTGTGAAGAACCCCTTCACCTTTCTTCATTCCCAATTCTGAATGAAATATTGCATGTTAGAAACAGAAACACCCTGCTTTTCCCAGACTCACCCCCTTCTACACTCAAGGGCCAGGAGGCTGCCAGAGCCATGTGCTCTGCCACTGCTGGGCTTCATCTCTTCAAGCCCACACCAGACACTTAATCCCAGCCAACAATAATCTAAATCCTCCCAACTGTTGTTGAAGCCCTGGGGAAAAGCTCTGCATTTATTTGTTTCTTCCTCTTGGAACACAACAACATGTAAAAGCAAATCCAGCAAGGATGAGGAGCAAACATGCAGAATCTTGTTGTTATGGACCCATTCTGTTCCACCAGGACCAAGAGTTGGTATCTCCAACACAAGACTTCTCCTGGGCTGGGAAGCAGAGGATGAGGCAATAAGATTCAGTTTTGCTCTGCAGACTATTTGTTTTTTTTTAATACTGGGGAAAGAGAGAACATATGTGAGGGGGGAAGGGTGGCAGCAGCATTTGTAACGCTTAATTTACTAAAAAGACACATTGCACAGATCTCCCATCTCACTTCATTCAGAGAAATAAGTGTTGGGTAAACCAGCCAGCCTGGATAGAGACCCATCCCTAGGGTCTTAAATGTGCTGCCAGGATAAGGATCCTTCCCAAAAGATGTCTGAGGCCAAAAGCATCCCCCTTGTCACTCCCTGGCCTGGGTAAAACACTCATTTGTTCTTTTTCCTCCCATAAAAACATCAGGGTTTTGATAGAGCAGAGCCAGTCACTCTCCATGTACCTGGACCCTACCAGAAAGCAGGAAAGATGCTTCGATTTTAGTGTTACTTCAGAAATGACACCCCAGCTTGCTTTTCCTGTATTAAAATCTATGGAATCAGTGAGACCAAAACAGGTAGGAAGCAACAGCAAAGCAGGATCAGATCCTGCCTTTGAAAACTACTTAATTTATAATCCTTCCATATCAGAATTATTAAGAAAGAAAAATACCTCTTGCCTCCCAAATGTCACCGTATCCACCCGACTCCCGTGAATCCCTGAATGGATTTACCAGTGCCAGGGGCAATCTCATTTTCTAGAAAACCTGTTTTACTGCCTAATATTCCAGCCAAGCCTATGGCTGATCACTTAAAGAGGCTTTTACCAGGCAGGGCAGGCTGCACATCTCATTTCCCTCAGACACCCTGCAGCGGCTCCGTGGGTGGGAGGGGAGAGGAGACGTGGCAGAGCAGAGTGGGATCGTTTGCTGTCAAATTAAAGCCGTGATTAATTCCAAATCAGGGCTGTTTGCTGAGATATCGGTGAGTTTGTTTGATTTCAATAATTGCAGCGTGCCCCAGGATGGATGAGAGTGATGGTAAAAGATTTTAAAATCATAAAAAATTTGGGGGGTTAGAAAGAAAGTTAGGCTTAGTGGGCCCTGGGGAAATGTTAAAGGTAGGCCCTGGGAAATGTTAGGCCTTGTGTTTGCTAGATCATGTGTTGGTATATGATAAATGATATAATTGTTATGTGATTAGATATAATTATTGTTTAAAGAATCATGAGAAACTATGTTAGGGGTGTGAGGGGGGATCACAAGAAATCCATGCTTAGATGGAATCAATATATACAATAGAATTGTATACATTCTTTCAATGTAAGTTTAATAATTAACATGTAAGTTATATAATGATAGAATATAAAACATGTTCATCCCGAACCCATGGTGGGTCAGATTTGGGTCTGTGCACCCCTGACACCCAGAACTCTTCAATAAAAGCACCTGCATGTAATCATTCTGTGCTTATGTGTTCCTGAACACATTAATAATTAACTGTGTAAATTAATATGTAAGTTATATAATGATAGAATATAAAACATGTTCATCCCGAACCCATGGTGGGTCAGATTTGGGTCTGTGCACCCCTGACACCCAGAACTCTTCAATAAAAGCACCTGCATGTAATAATTCTGTGATTATGTGTTGTTAATTATGTAAATTAAGATGTAAGTTATATAATGATAGAATATAAAACATGTTCATCCCGAACCCATGGTGGGTCAGATTTGGGTCTGTGCACCCCTGACACCCAGAACTCTCCAATAAAAGCACCTGCAAATGATTTTTCTGTGCTTATGTGTTCCTGAACACTAACAGGAGGAGAGGAACACCCCACCCTTGGCCCAGGGGATGGTGAGGCATGGAAACCCTTGGTCTGTGCCAAAGGATGAGATGCTCCCAGCTGGAGCATCCCTGGCAGCCCCAGTGCAGTTCAGGGAGGCTGAGGAACCTGACAAGCCCATAATCAAAAGCTGTCCTGAACATTTCCCTGTCTAATCGATCACTTGCAATGTTTACTGATGAAAGAGTGATAAAACCCCAGCTTTGTCCATCCCTGCAGTCCTGCCATTCCTCCAGTGCCTCTGTAGGAATCGAGGCCATTGATTTATTGTAACACACCTCATCTGTATGTGCAAGCACAGAGAGGAAGAGGCTGATCCTTCCACATGGACGCAGCACATCGATCCCTTTATTTTAATTTGCCACCCTGTTAACCCACCCAGAGCTGGGGATTGGAAATACAGATGCTGAAAGTCCCTTTCAACACAAGCTGTTCTGTGATTCCATGAATATCTCACACACACAATGCCCTTCCCAGTATGTTGGGAAGGAAGAGAGAGGATATTTCAGGCCTGATCCTGCAAATCTTAATCAAATTACTTAATTTGTTCAGTTTATGCCAGGAAGACCAAGAAGTGACTGGAATACAGGGACTTTCACAGGAAAAGAGAGACATGAAAAACCAGTGGGCAGATGCTGAAGCCACACTGGCTGTAAGGAGCAAAATGTCACTCCAAGAGGGACAGGAAACCCTGAAAAATAATATTTAATATTATTTTTATTCAATTATATATTAATAAATATAAATATATTTATATATTTAATCAAATAATATTTAATATTATTTTATTAAATAACGACAATAATTTATATATAGAACAATGTATAATAAAAATTGCATAATTATAACTATTAAAAAGAAACATTTTAGCTATAATAAACATTTCTGGATATCTAAACAACAACAAAGCTCATTACTGTGCAGCGCAAATCATTTTGCTGAGGGACTGACATTCTGGAAGTCAACAGCTTGGCAGGCAGCAAACCCGGGGTGGTTTTGGTTGTTTAGTTGTGCATGCAGCTTTGTGCTCTTGAAAAACATTTAATTTATTGAAGATTCACCTTAGAGCTCATCAAAGCTTAGATGTGACATCCAGTAAATCATCTCCTATTACTCAGAAAGTCGTGCTGCACGAAACAAAGAGATGTTGAAAGTCAGCCTGGGACTGGAGAAGAAAGTTGGCAACTGGGAATTATCCTGCTACACCCAAACAGCTCAGAGTCAGAGCACTAATTGTGTGCTGTCTGTAATGGCATTTGAGCAGTATCTGAAGGAGAGTGGGATTTCATGATACAAACCCTTCTCCATCCACGTGAGCCTCTGTGAAGCAGCATCTTCCCACGTGCTTTCCGTGCCAGAGCAGATCCAGAAACACGTGCTTGGTCAAATGATTTACTTGGGGAAAATAATTACAGCTCCAAACTTGAAATGTTTAGTCTTTATTTCCAGAATATTCTGAGCTGGAATGGACCCACAAGTGAGCTCTAACACACACACACCTTTGGGGATATTTTTTAATCATTATTTTTACACATTGGATTGAACCCCCTGTGGTTCAAGTCTGGGGCAATTAGAAGGGGTTTTGTTTGGTTCTTTAACAAAAGATCATGATGAGCTGAAGTCCTAAAAATTTCATTACAAAGTCATTTTAAACTATAGGATTAATGAAAAGGAGGAAACTCTACTTATAAGAGATTTACAGGAGTTTTGCTGGTGAGGATGCAGGGGGGCAAAGGCATGACTTCATTTGACCTGGGTTGTTTCCTGCTGCAAGGATGGATGGAATCGCAAACCTGCACTGAGAGAGAGCAGAATTCCTGGAATGAGATGCTGAGAAACAACTTGCTGCTACAGGCTGGTTAAAGGCTGCACTTTGATCACAGAATCACACCTTGGGCTAAAGCTGATGAGATGCTGTGGTGCTGGACACTCTGGGCATAGGCTAAAGAATGGTTATCAAAGGCAAACACCAGAGACTTTGAAAGTTCCTTTTACTCAGGAAAACTCTATCCAGTATCTTTAGCTGTTATTTACACATCAAGGCAGCAGAAGGAGCAGTGCACTGGGCATGGGTTCACCACCCACCTTCTCTGCTTTTTCCTTCCACTCCAAAATCAGGGGGCCATAAAGGGAATTTCTGGACTACTCCCATCCTTCTCTTGGCTCCCAAGCCTTTGCCTTTACTGCAACAATATATTCCTGGGGTATATCCTGCAAAATAAAATTCCAGCAGAAGGGAATGATCATGAACATCCACATGTCCCCAGCTGCAGGATGAGGACAGCAGCAGGAGATGGAGAAAAAGGGAAACCAGGTTTGCTTTCCCTGCACACCCAGCCTTGCACAGGGGGTGGCACTCAGGCATTGTCACTGGCCTGGAGACACATATTCTCACTCCTATCCATGAAAAAGGAGGAGAAATGGGGGGCTGTGCCAGTGGGCAGCCAAGCCCAGAAAGATGAGATTACCCTGGTGTGAACTGACCTCTGAGGCTGAGGAGAAGTGAACTGGTTCCCTCTCTTCTAGGGGCTGGGCTGGGGGGATGAGGAGACAAAAGCAGGATTTTCAGAGGCAGCTCTTCAGTTATTAGCTGTGATTCCCTTTGTAACTCCACTTGGTGAACCCACAGGGCCACCCTTCTGTCCCACAGTCTGGACAGTCACTGGATCCATGAGCTCCATGAACCACTCCACAAAGCTGCTGTTAAATGTACCAATGCTTACTTGCCCAGAATATCTTATTTAATGCTCATTTTTCTAATGAGACATGTATAAATCTCTACCCTCCATTCTCCTAATTTCATTTCTCTGCTGGTGTTTTTTATCTTGCTTTTTGAATCCAGCATGAGAATCTCTCTTGGCCTCTGTCTGTTCCTCTCTTCACACAGCTTGTCTCAATTACCAGTGATTTATTTTCCTCCTCACTGATTTTCATCACGTGTGTTGCCCCATCGAGGTGAATAACAGCAAGGTCTTTCACAGCCTCTTTCCTCACTTGCTTTAAATTCCATCCATACTTTCAACCCTAAGAAAAAATGTCCATTTTTGTGCTCCTGAGTCTCCCAAGTCAAATCTCAGACTAATAAAAGTGACTTTTCAGAAGGATCAGCCACTCTGCAAGGCAGAGCTCAGCTGTGGGGCTGTTGATAATGGACAACAACCACCTGACTCAAAAACCAAGTCGCTGTGAGGTTCTCTTGCCTAATAGAGCAGGACTTTGTGAGAGGTTTGGGTCAGGGAAGAGGAGGCAGAGCAGAGTGGTGAGCTGCTGTGGCTGCTCCCATGGAGACAGGAGGGCACCCAGAATGTGCTTTACGAGTCATTACAGTGTCCCAGCTGCATATTAGAGGAGAGGTGCAATTGGCCTGCTCAGAAATTAGGTGTTTAGAGAAAATTGCACTCACACAGGTCCTCCTTAAGTGTGGGAGGTGTTTTTTTCATGCAGCAGGATACAGGGGAGGTGAGGATGGGCACACAGACATGAGCTGTGGCTGCTGTGCTGGAGCAGAGCAGAGAGCATCAGTTGTGCCATGAAAGGGTGGGATATCTGAATCACTTCCTCCTAACCACCTCCCTCACTCCAAATTATGTAGGAGTCACGTTACACCCTTACAAATTATGGTTGTGACTAGGAGGCACCTCCAAGATCCTGCTCCTGCTCCACTCTGTACCAAAGGAGATGAAAGACCTGGTCCCAAACACCCCTCAGCTCCAGCAAGTCTCTAATTTCAAGCTTGAGTTTCATCCATCAGCTTTGCCATGATGATTACCAACAGGATGAGCCCAACATTCACCAAAGTTCTGCTGCCTGGGCACAGCTGGTGGTAGAGAAGATGTTCTCCTCTGCCATGAGCAGGGTTCTGTGGGTAAATAACAATGCCATGAAAAATATGAGAGGGGATGAGGCGTTCTGAGGATTAGAGCTTGGCACTGAGGAGCACAGGAGCATCTCTGCATGGCAATGACTTCCAACTGTATTTTTTTTTCCAGATAATTCTATAGTCACCCTTAATCATTGGAGAACAGGGCAGCCCATACAGCCCACAATTAAAAAAAGATCCAAAGCCTTCATTCTGCCTCAGCCACAAACCAGCCCGTTTCCCCTTCACGTGGGCTGATGACACCTGATTTCAAATCAAACCAACCTCCTGCCTCTTCCCTCAAGATGATTCATATTAATTTGTTATTTCATAGAAGAACTTTGACCCAGGAATACAGATTAATAGCCAGAACTTAATTAGGAAGCATTTGAAGAAGCAAGAGCTCCTTTGGCTGCCAGCCATGTAATTCCTCAAGGAGCCTCTACTTTCAGCATCAGGGACCCATCCTGGAGGGCTGATGTTTATTTTTTCTGTTAACCATTGGCCATTATTGCTCTTCTCATGCCTTGCACTTGAGTTTAGTGTTCTCAAACTGGGAACTTTTCAGAGTTCTAAAGCATTTCCTGCTTCACCAAGTCACATGGACTAGATGGTCCTCATTGTGTCCCTTCCAACTCAGGATGTTCTAGGAGATACTGTGCACCCATCCTTCACCATAAAGCAGAGAGTATAAAAAGTGTAAAGTTTGAGATAACCAAATTCAGTTTTAAACTGTGAGATGTCCAAATTCAATTTGGATAATCAGACTTCCCTCCAGAATATGACAGAGCCCCACATGGTATCTCAGTTAAAAGCTCACACACCACCAGGCCTGATGAAATTGTCAGGATGGGGAGGGAGAGAGGGTCCCTGAGCTCAGCTGTATATAAATATATATAAATATAAATATATTAAAAGATATATATAAAAAATAATTCCCAGCCAGCACAGCCATAACTCAGCCAGACACAGACTCCTGCCACATTCCATGAGCATCCCAAACCCCTGCTGGCTGCAGCACAAACAGAATTGAGCACAGATCTCACCCCTCACAGGGCAGCTGGTGCCAAACACCAAAACCTCAGAGCAAGAGGAGGGTTTGCCTTGGGGGAAGCCAATCCTGCAGCTCTTATCTACAGCAGAGCAGGATGGCTGGCACCTGCAGAGAAAGGGCTCTGCTGCAGTGTCTGGGATGTTCAACAAGGTCTTTGGGAGGAGCTCCTTTCCCCCATCACATCCCTGGGTTTGCACTGGGAGCCCTGAACCTGTCAGATGATGCTCTGCAGTGCCAGTGCCCCAGTGCAGCCCCCACAGGTTGTCTCAGTGTGGCTGAAAAGGTGCTTGTGACCTCAAATAAGGGAATTGGAGTCCATTTTATCCCAAAAATCTGTTATCTGGAAGAGGCTGCTTCTGGCCCTGCAGAGCAGCAGGCAGCACAGGATCCAAAGGAAGGGAATTGAGGTTTTTCATCTTCCCTGCCTATCTTCATCCCCAAAAATCTTAATGAAATGTGTGATTTTCTTTGTATTATCTGCACTACAACCAGAATCCCACTTCTGATTAAATCTATCTGCTTAACAATTCTCAGCAGATCTCCAAGGAATCAATACTCATTACCCAGAGAGCCACAGCCTCTCTAAAATTAGTATTAAAGGAAGTGCAAGTTTCTTCCTGCACAACCCAACTCAGTAGGTGTTACTGCTGTGAGGAACTTTACAAACCATTAATGGCTCCCAGGAGAGCACTAATCATTTTCTACATGTCCTTATCTGCTTAATCCCATTACAAAGATTTGCAGCATGAAAGCTGACCACTCATAATCCCAACCTCAGATGGAAAACTGGAATAACAAATGATATTTGGGAAGAGAAAAAGGTGTTTTCTGTTCACAGTGCCTGGACACTTGTTACTACCATTACAGATGTGACACAAATGAGGGAATAATCCTGAGTATCTCCAGAAATACAGGAAAGAAGAGTTTTAAAGAAATTATACAGAGAGATGCTACCCAAAAATTTATACTCAAGGTCACCCCTCTTCAGACAGTAAACCTGGAACCATCTTCAGCTCATGGGGACAGGAATGTTTGGCCTCAACAGCCATGTCAATAAAATATGTTGATGATTTTTGAGGAATTTCCAAGCCTCACATGGGCCAGACCATGGAGGTGGCAGTGTCCTGCTCCTGGGAACAGGGACATTGCTCCTCCAGTGACTCTGCCAGAGACCAAACTGGACAGTCCTGGCTCTCAGGGCTGCTCTCTAACCCTCTGAATTGAGTTAAAAGGTGCTCTGCTAACAGCTTATTCAATGGAAATCTCATTATCCAGAGCTCTGCCAAGAATTTATTCGAACAAGAGCCTTCACAAGGAGCTTTGCCAGTAGTTCATTGAAAGGGAATCTGTTATGGGGTCAGATATTATTTTATTCCAGTGAAAACCTAACAAAGATGGACTTGCCTAATAATAGGGTCAGTCCTGCCATGATTGAATGAAACCTTGCCTAACAGGCTGAAGCTAAGAAATGCAGTAAAAACCTGTCTTATTCTGAGAGAAGCACTGGCCCACAGTGCACCTCGTGAAAATAGCCTTCATACCTCAACAATGCAGTTAAATAATAAATAAAAACGCTAAATACACCTTTAAAATCCAAATACACCTTTAAAATCCAAACCAAAAGCTTGCAGCCATTTTTCAGTGTATGGACCTTCACAATTTCCATTGAACTCTTTTTATTCAAGTGCTAAAGATCCCACAAAGGAGCTCCAAGGCTCCCAGGAGAGACTGACACAGGCTGAAACCACCTAGTGAGAGTTACTAAAGTCCAGGTGGATTTACTGTGACCCAGAGTAAACCCCAAATCCTTTTAGCAAACATTTCTGCCAAGGTCACTTTTCCCCACTTTTCAGAGCTGATTTTGCCCTACTTAGAAAAAGACTTTGCTCCCCCTGATACTGAATTTCATCTTGTGCAGAGCAGAAGTTCCACGAGCCAAGGTCAACCTGAGTCACAATCCTGAGCTCCAGAGGGCTGAAAAAAGCTCCCACCCTTATCAGCTGCAGGTTCTGTAACCATATCATCACTTCTATCATTCAAACCACTAATGAAAATAAACAGTGAATAGAAACAGATCCTGGAGAGACCCATCAAAACCCAGGCTGAGCATGAGTAATAATAACCTGCTTGTATTCCTGGTAATAATGTCTCCTGTGAATAGAGTGATATCCAGCACGCTGCCAAATAGCCCAGGATCAGAGAAACAGGACTTGGGGTTTGTTTTAGGCAGAGAAATTAAGCTTTTCAGCTGCAGGGAAAATGCTGTTGTTCTGCTTAACATAGAAAATTCAAAATGAAATATTAGGGCTGGTGCCTAAAAAATGTAAAGATAATTCAAACATACCTTTAGGATGGAGTAAGAGTTATTTAAATGCCACAGTTGGGTCTGGACCTTGATTAAATGTTGCCTGGATTACAACATACCCCCCACATCCCAAGGTGGCACTGAATATTTCATGGCATCCCAGGTGCTTATTGAATATTTCCAGAGATGGCAACCCCACCACTTCCCTGGGCAACTTATTCCAATGTCTGACCACTCTTTTAGGGAAAAAAAATTTCTAATATCTAATCTGAACCTCCCTTGGTACAATTTAAGGCCATTTCCTCTTGTCCTTTCATTTGAGACATGGCAGAAGAGACTGATCCCACCTCAGTCCTTTCAGGAGCTTGTAGGGAGCAGCTGCTGACAGTGACAAGCTAGAACAAAATGTGCATGGGAGGGGGATGGATAAGATTCCTGTCTCTGGATTTTGTTGTTCTGACTAGCTGCATTCCATATCGACATTATTTAGGGGGCACAAGCTGCTTACTTACCTTGGCAGGGAATTATGGTTTTTTGGGAAGGAAGGAGGAGAAGGGGAAAGGAGCTGTGCCTGACTCTGCCACCTTCCCTTGCTCTACAGCAGAAGAACAGAGAAGTGGTGCTGGTTTTGGGCAGCCCCTGAGCTATCAGAGGGCTGACCATCTCCATGAGAAACCAAAGGAGATGCTCCCTGTGTTTTGCTGTCTCCCTGCTGCTTGCATTGGCCTAATCCTCAGCAGATGTTCTCCAAAGCTTTGCATGCCCCTGTGCCAGTGCAATGACAAGTTAGAACATGAAAATGTTCTAGAATTTCTATGTTTCACATAGAAAACGTGTCCCCTGGTGCATGGGAGAGGGATGGATAAGATTATCTCACTCCTGTGGTGGGCTGACCATCTCCATGAGAAACCAAAGGAGATGCTCCCTGTTAGAACATGAAAATGTTCTAGAATTTCTATGTTTCACATAGAAAACGTGTCCCCTGGTGCATGGGAGAGGGATGGATAAGATTATCTCACTCCTGTGGTGGGCCGACCATCTCCATGAGAAAGCAAAGGAGATGCTCCCTGTGCTTTGCTGTCTCCTGCTGCTTGCATGGGCCAATCTCCAGCAGATGTTCCCCAAAGCTTTTCATGCCCCTGTGCCAGTGCAGGGGTGTCAGAGATGCAGGGACAGAGGTGCAGGGACAGTTCAGCTCTGTCCCACCCCTCAGTGCACACCGTGCCACCGTGCGATGGATGCAGGCGCCGTGAGAAGCTGAGGAGTAAATTGCTCCATTGAATCTGCAGCAGGAGTTTGGCCACCAGCTGTGAAGTCTTTAAAGAGCTGATTAAAAGGAGCTGTGATGCTGCCAAAATTACTGACAGACAAATGGACACTTGTCTCCAGCGTGGTGTTGAGGGCCGCCCGAGGGAAACGCGCGAGAGCCGCCGGCAACGACAGCAGCTCTGCCAACCTCACCAAGGATTTTCTATCAGCAGCTCAGCTACACCTGTGAGAACAAAAGAGCCTAAAAATAGTGTTTTTCTCTTGGGCTGGATGGAAATATCATTGAATCATAGAATGGTTTGGGTTGGAAGGGATATTAAAGCTCATCCAGTTCCACCCTGCCATGGGCAGGGACACTTTCCACCATCCCAGGTGAGTCCAAGCCCCATCCAGCCTGGCCTTGGACACTTCCAGGGATCCAGAGGCATCCACAGCTTCTCTTGGACCCTGTGCCAGGGCCTCACCACCCTCACAACCAAGAATTTCTTCCTCACATCTTACCTAATTTTACTCTCTTTTCAAATGATGAACAAATTATTTGAACTGCAGAAGCTCAAGAGCTTCCACGAAGTCCCAGTAAGTGCACAGCACTCTGGGGCTGCACGGGACATCAGGGCTTTCATACCCACTCCCTGCTCTGCCACCAAAGCAATGACACCCTGTATGTGATGTAAAATGACATCAGCAGAAAGAAAAAAGTGCTATTTGAGACTCCTTAGCATCATAATAGAGCCATCCAGGCTGAAAAGATCTCATGCTGCAAAGAGGGGAATTAAAAATTCTCGTCACAGCTCCCAGTGAAGTGGCTGTCAGTGACTTCTGAGGTTGCTCCGAGGGGATTATGGAATTCTCTGTGTCCTCCTGGGCCAGCACAGCCCCACATGTGCAGCACACAGCCCACGGCAAGGAGCTGAAAGGGCAGCTACTGCCCAGAAGCAGATTAGCCGTGGCACCAGCCAGCATCTGGAGGAGCTGCAGATCTGGCCATGGTTTTGATGCAGCCAGGATTTTTGATGCAGCCAGGATTATCCATGGCTGTCTCAGACGTGGAAAGGCAGCCTGTGATCCCTGTGGATGGCTCTCCACATCTCTCCACTTCAAGGGAATATCAGAAGGACTCAGCAAGGCCTGGACCAGCTGCTGCCTCTCTCTGTGGAGCGCTGCCTGTCCAAATGCCTCGCTCTGCTGGCACAAGGAAACACAAGAATTCTGCTGCTCCAGGTTAAAAAACCCATCAGTTTTAACAGCTTTAACCTGGACTCTCCCACAAACTCCAAGGAGGCTCTGGAGAGGCTGCTTGGTTACAAGGAAAAGGGCAAAATGCTGAAAGAGAGATTGTTAACACAGGATAAAAAAGCTCCCTTCACACTGGGATCAAACACATCCTGGGCAGACATAAATGCAAATTCTGGTTGAGGACAAAGCACCACAACTCAGATACATTCCTGGGACCTATCAGAAGATAATACTGTTTTTCCAAGCACTGTTTCTCCTACTCCTGGTGCCCATGCAGAGCATTCAGATGAGGTGTGGGCTCCTCCAGGGTGTCCCACAGGGAATGCACAGCTCCCACCCTCCCCAGGAACTCACAGGAAGGGAATTTCTGCTGCCTGGCTGGTCTGATCCTGCTGGGTGAAATGCTAGAGCAGCACAGGGCCAGTTGTAAAACCCTGATCCTATCTGGAATAAGAGGAATGTGGTTTAAAATGTGTTATCAAACTATTAGTAAATAAACCTGTTAGGGCTCTTAATGCACACTTTGAGTTTAAAACAAGCCTTAATGGGAAATCTAGTGCTTACTTTGATCCACTAACAGGAATGTATTCATCTTGACTTGTGTTGTCTGTGTTGGGATTTTATGTTGGTTTTTTTCCATTGAAAAATACACCAATTTTCCCATCACAGATGGGTAAAACTGAGAGAGCACCAACTCTGCCACGTGTGTTCAAGCCTTGGGAGAAGGGCTGCAGAAGTTCACATGCTTTATTCACTGGCAGGAGGAGACAATTTGCTTTTTGAGTACAAATTCATGGCTGGATGGGAGCTGCCTGTGAATGCAGCCTGATGAATAAGTGCATTTCAGGTATTTCATAACCTGAAAGCTGCCAAGTTTTTCTGTCTCTGGGGCTGGTTTTATTCATCCCTATCCACCTCTCTGATGAAATACAGAATTACACTGGTTAACACACAGTGGCCTGTGCTCACAGCCCCCTGATCCAGCCATCACCTGGTGTAGCACAAACCCAGCACTTCTCATTAGCCAAGGTCTGTGACTTCCTCCTGATGGGCAAAATGCCACCACAAAAAGCCTTAGGATGGAATTACTGGAGGAAACAACTGAGGCCACAGAAGGAGTGAAAACAGTGCAAAAAAAAATAGTTAAGCCCTGGGGTTAGGTAGCAATAAATAAATAAATGTGTGATGGTGCAGGAATGGGGAAGTGTTGGAATAATCAAGGGGGAAAGAAGGCCCTGACCCATCAGAGGCAGAGCAAATGGGGCACAGGGTGCAGGGAGAGCTGGGCAGGGGGTTTAGAGCAGCAGCATCAGCCAGAAAATGGGAATTGCACCGAGGCTGAAGACAAATACAAATACTGGTTTTTCCCCCTTTTTTTTTTTCCTTTCTTTCCAAGTGTGGAATACAAAAAAGGATCATTGAAAGAGACTCAAGTGGCCTCTGGAGACACGGTGGGATTGGATTGCTGACAGAGGAAATAGATGTTGCTGAAATATTAAGAATGTGTTGCTTTGGTATTTGCTGAGAAAGATGGGAGGGAGAGAGGCTGCAACTGTGACCCTGCAGGCAAGGGAGGGGAGAAGGAATAAATTCCACCATGAGGAATAAAACACAGAGTATAATTTTACATATCAAAATCTCTCAATGAAACCACTGCTCTTGCTGCAGCAGCCATAGCAGTGATTTGTCCTAAACGTCAAATTATTATTGAGTAAGGGTTGTTTATTTCAGAATTATTATTAAGAAAGACAAGGCAGTTAATAAATTGAATTTGTGGGGTGCAAATCAAGACTGGGGCATTGGAGGGGAAGCAGAGGGGTGGTGGCAGGAGCCTGGATCTCAGACTGGGCCAGCTGGCCAAACCCACCAGTCTGTCCCACCACTCTGCAGCAAAGCAACTCTGAAAGAGGCTCCAAAAAAGACATCCAAAGCTAAGAGACTTATCTGAGGCAAGCAGAAATCTCTGCAGCTTTGGAGATTGCACCTGCCACTAGAAATAATTGCAGTTAAGGCTTGTGTCTGGTTTTTCCCCGTCTTTTTTCTGTCTAACAGCTGTTTCTATAGATGATGTGGTAAGATATGTCTGAAATAGCTGCAGGCTACTGATGCGCTTCTCCTGCTTGGCCCAACATCTCCAGAGCACCAACAAATGCCACTGGCACCTTTTCCAAAGGGTGGAAGATTCATTTCAAGGGTGCTGAGATCTTGAGAATATTTACACTGCTCAGAACAAATCTTGCCTCTGTTGATACACCAGGTGTATTCACTTTATGATTATTCTTTTATAAAAATCTAACTGGTTTTACCCAGGCTGTGAGGAAAGTGCTGCTGTAACAGGAAAAGCAGAAATGAGGCAGTGAAAAGAGGATGGACAGGGACAGGGAAAGGAAATGAAGATTAGAAATAAAAAAGGAAAAGAAAAAGCCCTTGTGTAAAGCTCAGGAAATGAGTTGGCTTCTCACAGATATTAGAACAAGAAAAGAGCGAGGACAGATATGGATGACTAAGGAAATCACAAAACCTATCAAGGAAAATAAGAAGGTTTCTGACATTTGAGGCATCATGAAACATGAAAAGTAACAAAAGGAGCACGAATGAAGCCAGAAAGGGCAGAGAAAACAGGCTGGAGTTCATGTGCAGAGTGTGATTTTTTCTTACCTGGATATAAAATATTGAAGTGAGGCAGTGGCCAGCCCTGGGCTGTACTGTCACCCCTCCCTCCCCAGGCAGTGCCACGGCTTGTTCCTGCACCCTGCATTGAACAGTGGAGAGGAACTCACAAAAACTGGAATAATTTAGATAAAAGTGCTTCATCCCCATCAGGAAGAAGGGCTGCACCCCATGGAATCAGAGTGGCAGCACAGGAATAGCTGAGGATTTACAGAGGGGATGTGGAGAGCACCTGTGGGATGGGATGGGATGGGATGGGATGGGATGGGATGGGATGGGATGGGAGCTGAGCCTGACCTCCAGCAGCAGCACAAGAGCAGGTGACAGCAGCAGTGGCTGATGAAGTGACAGATTTGGGGTGTGGCATTCACATTTTCTGAAAAATTCCTTCACCCAGGAGTTTCCTCCTGGGAAGCTGAGAAGCCTCAGAGAAAAGGAAAACAATTCTTCTCTCATTTGCTTCTCCTGTGTTGTGCTCATGTGGAATGTGTTTGGTGATTGTTTCATTGGTTTCTACTGTGAATTATTTTGACTTATTGGCCAATCAGGGCCAAGCTGTGTCAGGACTCTGGAAACAATCACGAGTTTTCATTATTATCTTTTTAGCATTCTGTAAGTATCCTTTCTGTACTCTTTATTACAATATAGTATCATAAAATAATAAATTAGCCTTCTGAGAACATGGGGTTAGATTCATCATTCCTTCCTTCATCAGGACACCCCACAAATACAACAGTAGGGGAATCACACAGCTCTTTCCTCACAAAAAGAAAACTTTATTTTTGAAGCAGCAAAAGCTATTTGTAAATAACCCAGCAAACTCCCTTCAGCTGCTCCAAGGGATGTAACAGCTGTTTGGAAACAAACACCAAAGATGCTGCAATTTCCACAGGTTGATCAGAGGGCTGGGAGTTCAGGCTTTACCTGCAGGAAAGCTGTTTGTTCCAGAGATACCCCCAGGTCACACCAGTCTTACAGGCTCAGCTGAAATATCTGGATAGACCACCACAGAAACACAACTAGCTCTTGGTTTAGCTGTGTTACAGTTTAGGAGTATTCATAAATCATCCTCCTGATCCCTCAGGCATCCTACCAACTCCCATTATCACCTTCTTATTCTAATAGGAACAATCTCAGTGCAGCAAATCCCCCATTTTCCACAGCTTTCAATCACAACCAAAGAGGAGAGATGAAAAATCTGCATTTCAAATTATTGTTTGTTGTTATGACAACATCACATGGATTTGGTCCTTGCTGCAGTCTCGGGCTTCAGAGCATTTCCAAGGCTTTTATGCAAAGAATGTGTTTTTAAGACACATATGCCACAAAAGCCAAAGGGGTCACAGCTTCATGTGATGTAAAATATCAAGGGAAGCCTTCTGGAATGTGATTCCAGAGAAAATTATCTCAGCAGCCAAGGAGAAACCTTTCCTCCTCCTAAATTTCCCCACAATATTTCAAACTGCAGCCTGGTACAAAAACATCTGAGAAGGGTCTGTGCAAGGTACAACAGTGGTGTCCTTTCCCTCCAGCTGGGGTTTGGTGCATGGGATTATTCAGTGGGTGTACAAATCTCATTTTCTGCTCTTGAAAGAGTGAGTAGAAATAGAAATGAAAAAAAAGAAAAAAAAAAAAAAAATATACAAAAAAAGCCAATAAACTGCAGTACAGGAATGCACATGATAACAGCATTGCAGGTTTAGAGCCCAAATTTATCATTATGGGTGCCTGAGACAGGGAACAGGCAGAGATTTCATCTGGTGATTTCTGAGAATGCAGCTCAATATATTAAAAACAAAAAACCCCCGAAAAACAACAAACCAGCAACAATTCATATGAAGTCTAGAATGAAAGATTTCCCTCAAAGTCAATAAACCACAGCTAATGGCATCAATTCCCACCCCAGCCATGCTGATCCTGAACTGCCTCCATCCAACACTGGACAAAACTGGGATGGTACTGGGATTTCTGAACAGGCACTTTTTGACACAACATTAATAGAATTATAAAATTTAAAGAATTATTAATAGAATTATAAAATTATATAATCTATAAAATTATCATTTTATAGATTACTTAGTAATTTAAAGCTGCTGTTCAAGGGAGTCAAAGCAGCATCAAGGGGGGAACAAACAGGAATTGTCCTGGATTTTCAGAGACTGTTTCAAGCTCACAATTCCCTGAAGCTGGAAAGAAAGTGACATAGGAGGGAGCCACCATCTCCTCCTGTGCTGGGGCAGTTCTTGGAGGTGTAAATCCCACAGGATTCATCCTTCCAGGGGCTGATCAAATGCAATTCCAGGTCACTCAAATGCAACTCAAACTCAGTAGATAAGGGAGGGTGATCTCTATCTGGAAAGATGAAGCTGAAGGACAGCAGTGCAGGTGAAAGGGTTAGTGAGGATCAAAGGGGGATCTCTGATGGGACAACAAGGGTTCCTCAGGAGAGGGAGGAAGAGGAGAAGGAGGAGAGGTCTTGGTCTTGTGGAGAAGGCATTCCCAAGAGCCCTGCAGCCATCCCTGGGTGAGGAGGGACCAAGCTGCAGCAACAGCAGCATCTGATTGAAAGAAAACCAGTAACAAAGTCCATAATGGTTTTACAGCACTAAGGAAAAAAAAGAAGAGGTTGAACTGAACTATTGCCATCAGTCTTCAGCTGAAAGCAGAGCCACACATCCATGGCCATTTATAAATAGATCAGGAGTCTTATTAAGGGTTAGTAAAATTGTCCTGACTCCTTATCTCTCCTTTCATTGACATGAATAGCTGCCATTCATTCTGGGGAGAGAATTTTCCTTGTACTGAATAAAAAATCCCTGCTCACAATCCCCACTTTTCATCATGTGTTCCCTGCATTAGTGCACTTTTTCAGCCACAGATGTTTATTCCAGCCGAGCCCAGACTGGGGCTTTACTCAGCCCCTGGAGTGAATAAAAGTCACCCAAAGCACAGAGAGGGGGTCATGCAGAGAAAAGCTCTTCCCTTGTGTTTCATTTCATCCTCCCCTGCCCATGAGGAGCCCGTGGTGATCCCGTGAGCCAAGGGCTGAGGAGCCTGAGTGCCTGGCACTCGTGACAGCTCCCTGAGCCTCACGGCAGGGATAACCTGTTAACCACCAAAGTGCCACAAAACCACCCCAGTTACATTTAGCAATCAGTCAGTGATTGCTGGGAACTGCACTGAGTGTTAGCTGGGGCTCACACAGCAGATATTCCCCCCCCAGCTGTGCCCACATTATCACCATGTCCTAGCAAGAGGAAACTTGTCACTGTGATGTTTTATGAAAAATCCCTTTACCAGGATCTTTTCTCCTGGGAAGCTTCAGCTTCTCCCTGTTTTGCTGCTTTGGAATGTGATTTGGAGAATTGTTTACCCAGCATGTGATTTGTTTTAATTTAATGATCAATCCCAGTCCAGCTGTGTCAGGACTCTGGTCAGTCACAAGTTTTTATTATTCTTTCTTGTCTAGCCTTCTGATGTCTCCTTTCTCTTTCTTTAGTATAGTTTTAGTATATAATTCCATATAATTCCATATAATATAAAAAAATAGAATATCTTATAATTCCATAGAATATAATAGAATTCCATATAATTCCATAGAATAGAATAGAATAGAATAGAATAGAATAGAATAGAATAGAATAGAATAGAATAGAAATAGAATAGAATAGAATAATAAATCAGCCTTCTGAAAACTTGGGAGTCAATTCTCATCTCTCACCTCATCCTGGGGACCTCACAACACCACAACAGAAACTCTCTTATGGGGCCATCAATATGGCCATTTCCCAAGACTTGTGTAAAAATCCCTCCTTTAAAAATCCAAGGAGGTTAAAACTCAGCTCCCATCTGGTGCTGTGAGCAAAGCCCTGGGAGGGAGGCTCTGGTGGCTGTGGGCAGGAGGAGCAGCACACCAAGCCCTACTGCCTACCCCAGACTGTCCCTCCATCACAAAATGTCCAACAACAGCAGCTTAATAAGATTTTACAAGCATCCACCTAATGTATTTCCATACATGAGTTCATGAAAAGCAAACTCCAATTTCATGGAAAGCCAAACGTATGGATCCTTAGGAACATACAGATTTAGAAGGAAACACTCACAATGATATTTCAATCAGCCTGGAAATAGGATTATCTCAGAAACAGCCCCATGCTGGGTTCTCATTAGCATGTAGCACTAGAAAGATTTCATCACCTTAATAATTTTTCAAGCTTCTGTAATATCCATGATTGCCCATTAGTTCCACTGCCTCAAAGTGACCCCTCATGTTTTTTTGTTATTGAGCAAAAAGACAGAAAACAAAATGAGATGCAACCTGGCAAATACCAGCTAATGACATCTGGGGGAAAATAATTGGAAACAGAGATTCAAGGGGGAAAAGATGCCTTGGAGCCACAGTAAATGTGACTTAATTTAAGTGGTGGACAATAAATAAGATATGAGTTTGCAGCATGAGGTAGATGCCTGAGCTGCCTGTAGGTTTTCAAGCTGCATAATAACAGGTTCCCATTGCAAAGGGGGCATCACCTGGTCTTGGGTGACCCTAAAATCCTCTCACCTTCACTTGGTGGCAGAGCAGAGTCACCCCAATGCCCTGTAAGTGGAATCCTCAATTACAGCAGAGGTTACAAGGGACCCCGGGTGCTGGGGTGCAGTGGGTGACACACAGGGCTGGATGTGGTGACAACATGTCAGTGCCAAAGGCAGGCAGGAAATTAATAGTTTGAAAAGGGACAGAGCCAGAAATAAAAAAGGATAAAAATAAGAGAGATTCAGGCTGGGCAAATACACCTCGAAGTGACACATATATTTATTTTTTACATACACACACAGAGACACACACATATATGTATATGTGTGTGTGCACATACATACACACATATATATGGTTATAAGGGTATGTGTATTGTGTTTTCAAGAAGAATCTGAGGAAAGGAGTGAAAATCCCCTGGTTTAGATTTCTCTAGATCCACGGTGCTCAGCTGCATTTCCACACTTCCATGCAGTGGCAGTACAAAGGGATCTACAGGAAGTTTTCCTGGATTATCAGGGAGATTAATTGATTTTCTTTTCCATAATCTCCAGTCATGAATCCATTAACAGACCATTCCCAAACTGAGCCCCCTGATCTCCACCCAAGCACTTTAACCCCCCAAAAACTCAGTTTCCCAGGAGCACAGCTGAAGGCCTAAGATGACCAACACCACTAGTACACAGCTTTTCAGTAGATTTCCAGCTTTTGATGGTGGTTTAAAGACATAAATCACCCCAGCAAGGCCAGCCTGATTGAATTCTGCCAGTTGCAGGTCTCTCCTGTGCTCTCCATAAACTTCCAAACATCTCATGGAGAACAGCAACAACCACAACCATCCAAACAATCCCTAAGTCTGCTCCTACTGAAACATTAGAAAAATTCCTCTGAATTTGGTAAGGCCACAATTAGACCACAGTCAGTTAAAGGCATGAAAATGGAAGTTCAAGGATGCCCAATTCTTCCTTTATTATGTTTTCTTATATAAGTGATGCTCATGTAAACTGTTTAGGGCTTTGGGAACTCTCATTTTCCACTGATTACAGCTGACTTCTCCCCAATCTATTTTATATGAGCTTCTTGCAGACCATAAGGAACCAGTAGGAAGCTGGGTTGGAACAGGTAATTCATGGATTTTCATTTTACAGATAGGTAAATAAGGGAAAAGAAAAACTGAAGGCAAAAAAATGATCTCAGCTTCTAAAGCCCACTATTACACCTTTGGTGGATAATAAAATTGCAGCTTGAAATGCAAACAGTCCCAAATTAACAAGTTTTGGTGAACAAAAGGAAGATAATAGCTTTTTTTCTGCCATACACATCTGTTCATTAGTGCTGTCTCCCAGACCACTACAGCTGCTCACAGTTTCAAAGAACAACAAACACTTCACACAATATTTACAGGAGGAATTAGCAACAGAATGTGAACAAATAAACTTTGCTTTGAAATGTTTTGGCAAAAAAAATGTACGTAGCAAATTCTTCTGCATTCTCTGAAACAACTAGGTGGTTTGATTGTGCTGATGTAGCCTGGCCCAGAGGAAAATGGAATATTCTTTTATAAGTTTTGCTTAATTCTCTGGTTTCAGTTTGAAGAACAGGTTATTTTGGTATGTCTCACATTAGTTTAGGGTTAGGAAATTTGCGGAATCTTTTTGCATGACCCATCTATTAAAACCAGACACTGAAAAATGTCCCTGATTTTATTAAATGAGTCATTTTGTCCCTTTTTGCCCATCACCCTCTGTTCATATGGTTTCTACATCCTAAGGGATGTTCAGATGAACTTAAAAAATTTAGACTATTTCTATTAAAATTTTAGAACAGTTCTGGGGTGATTTTGTGACATTTAATCAGTTCAGGACAGCCTTTAAAAATCCATGTTTTTTTCTAATCTTGATTTCCCAGGACATGATCTGACCAACAGTCTCACAATCTCCAGTGCCAATTTTACCACTTGTCTCTCACAGTTTTAGGATTTTTTTTTTTTCGAGTGAAACTGCTGAACTTGTCAGGTGGGTTTTGAGAAATAAGATTTTAAAGAGGAAAGAAATGATAAATTGAAATGTCTCTGCATCCTCTTCTCTGCCTGGAGTCTGTTCCCTTGCTTTGGGGCACTTTGTTCCTCCTTCTCTGTTCTTCTTGCTCTGAATTTCACACAGTCCTCCAGACTTCTCCATTTTTTTCCCTCTCCTTACCCACTTGGATAATTAGACACTGTCCAAGTATCAGTGATTGGGGAATAAAAGTGGCATGGGAATGCACAGGAGATAACCCAGCTGGGTCTCCCTGGAGCCCTCACATCTAGGATGCACCTTGGACAGAGATTTCCCCCTAAATATCCTCCCAGATTTTTATTATTTAGTTTATTAACTAAACTTTTAATTTAGTTTTGTTGCCAACTGAATGCCAGTTTTAGTTGGCATTTTACTAGACAACACACCATCCCAAAAAAAGAGAAAAAACCCTCAGAAATTGATACAGCTGGGGGAAAAATAAGCCACTGAATTTCCTTTCAAAATGATCTATTAAAACCAGTGCTGTGTGATTTGAAGTGCTCCAAAGCAGAATGATTCAGAAAAAGGGATCTGAATGTCATGCAGAGAATGGAAAAATCCAGAAATGAGGTAGATAAACAAGTAATTTATAACCTTTCATGGTTCAGGGACTAAGCATAACATTAACAGCTTGTAGGTAGGAAGACACATCTTATTAAGTAAATTATTCTGTGACCTCTTCATACCTCCCTGACTTCTGCCCCTGTCACAAAGCACGAGGCAAAGCACAAGCCCAGGTCCAGCAGAGGCACTAGATGTAGATGAAAAATTTTGGGGGAAAAAACTCCAAATCTCCTCCTGAGCAGTTTCATTGCAATCAAAATAAATAAAGGATGAGGAATAAATAGCTGTATGAAGTTAAAGAGAACTGTTGCTGAATTAAACACTTCCTGGAGTTGTCCCTGTGCCACAGGTGAGCCCTTGGAGCCATGGGCAAATGCCAGAGATTGTGCTGGAGAGCCAAGGCAGGCTTGGAAATGTCACCCAATGCCCCAAGTGATGGCACAAAGCCTTTGTTAATAAGGAATCTGTTGCTTTTAATGACTTCTAATCACTGGCTTTAGAATCAGTGATTGTAAAAGGAGGCAAACAGAAGCCTGGCACACACCACTCACCATTCCTGGCATCCTCTGAGGGGGCAAGAAAGGCTGCCAGGGACCAGGACAGTGGGAAACCAGGGTGAGCAGGTCCCTGTGGCACCTTCTGACAGATGGGATGACTCTTGTGGCACAGCTGGGCAAGGTCATGGGTGAAAGCAGCCCAAATCACACATACTGGGTGTCTTAGGAGAAAGAATGAGCATTCCTTGATGATTATCCATTACAAAGGCACAGCCCAGCCCATTCTAAATGAAACCTTGCAGCCCTGCAGCTCATTCCCCAAATTTTTGGGGTTCAGACCCCAAGCATAGCCCAGATACACCTGCTTTAATAGGAAATGAAAATTCCCCCTTTATTTCTGCTGCTGTGGTGTCTGTGTGTCACGGTCATATTTTCTGGAAAAATCCCTTCACCAGGATTTCTTCTGCTGGGAAATTGAGAAGCCTCATAGAAAAATGTAAATAATAATTATCTGATTTGCTTCTCCTGTGTTTGGCTGCTTTAGAATGTGGTCTGGAGATTGTTTACCAACAGGTGCATGTTTGATTGGTTTCATGTGAATTGTTTTTACTTAATGACCAATCACCATCAGCTGTGTCGGACTCTGAGGAGTCAATCACAAACTTTCATTATCATTCTTGTTAAACCATCTTATCCTTTCTCTTTCTTTGGTATAGTTTTAGTATAACTTAATATAACATATAATATAATATAACATATATAATATAACATATAGAATAGAATAGAATAGAATAGAATAGAATAGAATAGAATAGAATACTTCTAAGAACATAGAATCAAATTCTCATCTCTCATCTCATCCTGGGGACCCTCACAAACTCAATATCTGTGATGTCTCACTGAGGGGGAACCAGTGGAATCCCAACACCAATGACAAGGTTTTTACTGCACCAAACCCACCAATTCTACCCCAGACATTTCTCTCCTGCCATCCCACCCCTTGTCAGCCAGCACAGGCACCCAGCACAGTGTTTTTCCAGGAATAACTGTGCTGCAAGATGCTGTATTCCCCATTATCTGCAGGAAAGCAGGCAAAGACAATGGAGAAGAAAGGGAAATCCCACAGGGCATCCGTGGCTGGCAAGAGATATCCTGAAGCAGGCTGGAATTGCAGACAGAGCTGGGAATGTAAGAATGATGGAGCTGGGGAGGCGAAACAAAAAGCCCCAACAAAACAAGCTCCTCTTTTGTCCTCTTATTTCTCTCCTTGGCTCACAGTCCTGAGATAACAATGACTGTTCCCCCCATGGTGTGTGAAAGTTAGAATTTGTGGAGCCTGGGGAATGCTGGGGCAGGGAGAGAGGGAAGAGGAATATTCCCAAGCATTCCCTCTGGCACTGGGAGCCCAGAGCTGGGCTGGCCAAGCACAGCTCTGCAATTACACTGCTGTAATTAGAACCAGCTGCCCAGGAAGGAGTCCTGGCTGTGGAGAAAAGGGCAGTGTCCATGCAGGAAAGCTCCCTGACCCTGTGTTTTTAAAGGAAATTTTCCTTTTTGCATGGGATGAGCAGGGAACAGGGATGGGAGAGCCACAGAGCAGGAGCTGCCTCTGTCCTTCCCCTCACCTGGGATGTGACACACAGTGTTGGCTGTGCAGAAAGAGGAAAGAAAAGATGTAAAAAATGGGAATGGCAGCTTAGGTCAAACATTTATCAGGTGCCTGGCTTTCCCAAAGAGCACAGAGGGAGCTGTGGATATGGCAGCCTTGGGAGCCTGAGGGAACATTGATGCTGATGGGGACAAATTCCAGCTTTGCAAAGGTGGAAAATGAACAACACTCTCTGCTCCAGTGACTCGGATGGGATGGGATGGGATGGGATGGGATGGGATACGCCTGGGGTGCCCACCCCAGCCCTGGCTCCTGCTCCCTGCTCCAAACACCTTGAAGCCCTCTGCTCTGTTATCCCCTCCCATGGGAAAAGATGCTGAAGAGGCGTTCCCACCCCACCTGTCCTGTCTGCATTGCCAGCAAGTTCCATCCCAGGGCAGCTGCTCCATAACTGGAGTGAGAAATGCTTGAGCTCAGTTATATGTTCAATATTTTTCCATTTAAAGCTTTTTCTCCAGGGAATGGCACAGAACTCCCACAAACACAGCACCCAGGAGCATCACCCAGAAGGGCTGGACCAGGAGAGCTCTTCCCATATTTGCTCTGGAATGTGTCACTGGCATCACTCCACCACTTTGTCCCTGATTTCACACAACATAATTTACCTCTTATAAACTCAATATTTTTATTGTTCACCTGGGATAAAACAAGGTAGGGTTGAACAGCCTTCCTTTCCAAATCAGATGGAAACACCCAGAAATGCCTACAGCACCTCACATCATCTGCTCTCCTGCAGGTTTACCAAACCCAGACCTCCCAAAATCCTGTTTTTTGGCCAAGGGATCCTTTACAAGACATCCACAATAGAAAATTCTGCGTTCTTGCACTTTTCCTTCCCTTTTTCTTGCAGTTTCTGTGTGTTCCTGACTGTAACCCAATGTTTCAGGGGACACAAGCTTTTATTTTTAACTGAGTGACTCAGTTCTGATGTGATCAATTGATGGTTAAAGCTGGGATGTTAAGGAAAAAACACACCAAATACCCTGAGACTTCCTGATAAAATCACAGACATCGGCAAGACTGGATGAAATAAGACACTTCCCAGAATTTGCCCCAGATACCAGATGCAAATCAAAGCTAAATGGGCTCTGAAACTTGAAGTGGATGCAGCTCCCCACTGATTTCATCTGGAGCAGTGGGTGCTCAAAAACCTGATGTAAGCTATTTAGTTCCTTCAGCAACAGCGAGGGCCCGAGGGTCTCCCATCAAACGCAAACCCCACTGAGGAATCCCCCGGCTCCTGCAGCAGATGCTGAGCCAAACCAGGAAAGCAACGAAGCAGGAAACCACTTGAAACTGGGGTTTTGAGCAAAAGTGGCTGAGGAAAGCAGGAGAGGAGGGACTGTGCCCCCAGCAGGAGCTGCCAGGCCTAGGTGGGCAGAGCAGCCCCTGGAGCAGATGCTTATCGAATTCACAGGCAACCCCCATGGCAGGGGGGAATCATGAGGAGGACCCCATTGATATCAGAAGGCTAATTAATTACTTTATTATACTATATTATTCTAGATTATATTACATCTAAACTGAATCTGCCAAGCACTCCACTGCACTCAATCTCGTGACTCTCAGCCCAGAGTCCCAACACACACACACACCTGGCCCTGATAGGCCAAGGAAACAAAACACCCAAAATCACTTTGGGTGAACAATCTCCATTGCATTCTACTTTGGCACAAACACGGGCACAGCAAATGCGATAAGAATATTCTTGAGAAGAATTGTGCCTTGCTTTTCTCTGTGAAGAGAAATGGGGCTACAGACGCTCCCTGAGCAGTGACTCCTCTCATCACTCACACTTTGGCTCTTTGGATGAAGCACAACTTGACACTCTGCTTTTCTGCCAAATGTGGCCTTTTCTGACCCTTGCAGGGCTCTCTGTGGCTCCAGCACAGCAGATACCAGAGGGGTCTGTGTGACCAGGAACAAGGCAGGTTAAACACTGTTGCTGTGTGTGTTTTTGATTGCAATTTGGTCCTAGTAGTCAGTTTTATAACCCCTCCTCTATTTTCTATTGTAATAGCCTATTTTATTACCAATAGATTGTTCCTTTCCCCTTGTGTTGTTGGTTTTGCCCTAGCTCTCCATGTCCCCAATGATCTGCCCTTTTGTTCCCTGTTCCTCCTCCCACTGAATGTCAATCCCTCCCCAAGCCTGCCCCTTTCTCTAGAAACTTCCCTATCCATTTTGTATCCTTCGAGGCCCCATTGGTTTAAGTTGTTCTCCTCCCCTGTAATCCCCTATTGGTTTAAACATTGTATTCCCCGCCTTGTGTCCCACCCCCAGTTTCTCCCAATTGGCTAAAGATTGTATCCTCCCCTGGATACAAACATACACCCATTTATAAATGGGTGTGTGTGTAATTCAGTGGTTTTTTGTCCCTTACTCTCGTGGGAATGAGCGTCTTTGGAAAACATCCAGAAGACCTCTCCCTGTTCCTATTCTCTACTCCCAGTGCAGAACAAATCCAGCACCACAGCAGAGCACAGCATTGAATATCAGAAAAAGGGGCTCCCAAACCCCAATCCTTCTATAGGAACCTGTTCCCCACCAATTAAAAATAAATAGTTACATACAAATTAAGGCCACACTCAAGATACTCTGTTTTTACTTAACAGCTGGTATTTGATTACCTGAAGGCTAAAAAATAGTTTATTGTGGATATAATTCTGCACAGATGATGGAATCATTGAATCATGGAATGGTCTGGGTTGGAAGGGACCTTAAAGCTCATCTTGTTCTTAGCCCCTGCCATGGCAGGGAGACCTTCCACTACCCCAGGTGGCTCCAAGCCCCATCCAGCCTGGCCTTAGACACTTCCAGGGATGAAGCAGCCACAAATTCTCTGGGCACCCTCTGCCAGGGCCATCCCACCCTCCCAGGGGAGAATTCCTTCCCAATGAAGAACATTTCTTGGCATGTTCCAATCCAATGGGTCCTGGCACTCATAACTCCCATGATACAGAGGTTTAGTTTCCCAGGGTGGAAGCATCAAACATGAATTAGCCTTAATAATTCCCTTTCTTTGTTGTTTCTCTATTTCCAGGAGTAGCCCGTAGTGTACCAGGGATATCCCAGTAACCTGGCTGAGTGGGAATACCCAAAAGCCTCACCCCTTGTGGGCTTTGTGATTAGCTGCTCATTTATTTGGAAACAAAGGGTGACTTTAGGGTTGTTTAGTCCTTCTGTCAGATATAACACAATGGCCTGCAGATCCATCAGAGGATCCAGCCCGAGGCACACACCACTGAGATAACAGTGATGCACCAATTATACAGAATAATATTCATATTTCTAATAGCAAACCATCCATCGTGGGCATTAGCTGTCTTTGACATTGTTTAAAGTGATAAAGGAGATAAAATAAACCCAGCAGCTTCCTCTATTACCCAGAAAATAACCAGTGAGAAGTAATAATAGACTGCAAAGCACAGAGGAACTGAGGCTTTCTGCTGCAGATGGACTCAGTCCTGAGGGAAAGGTCTCTGTCTTGCTTTGTCTTCCTTTGCTACTTAAAAAAAAAATGAAGGCAGCAAAATCTGTGGATAAATTAAACAAGGCAGTTACTCTCCAAACACTGAATTGCACCACCGGCCTTAATTAGATCTCGCAGCCCAACTGTGAAAATTGGGGCCTTTAATTTGTGAGTTATGGTGACTTGCTGCTGTTTATTAACCTTGCATGCTCAAATTCTAGGTTTCACAGTGCTGTGCATCAGCCAACCATTCCTACTGGAGAGCTTTGCTAAAGTGGTGATTTCCAGAAATTCCTGCATCCTCAGGGAGAAATCGGCAAGCACTGGTGATATCTGTCTGATGAACATTCACATTGTCAGTGGTGCTGGAGATCAGCTGACAGGCTAACCTGGGATGGGGTCCCAGCACACAAATCCTTTTTAACCCTCCCAATGTGCCCTGGGAGCTCTGCTCGAGCCATGGGCTTTCCTGGGAAGGACTCTAACCCAGCTTAAAAATCCACATTTCTATCTGTGTGTTTTCCCCCCTGAACTTGATAATTGCCCAAGGACTTCCTGTATATGAGGCATGAAGGAAGAGTGCAGTAATTGCCTTAAATGCTAAATCTTGGGGGAATTCAGGCTCATACAAACAGATCATCATTCCCCTCACTGGTGGCTGTTTCTAGGTGGAGCTTAAATTGCAGTAATGAACCTCTCACCATGCTACACCCTGTTGTTTGATCAACTCAGGGGCTCGTGGCTGTGGGAATTTGTCACCATGACATTTCTTGAAAAATCCTCTTTGCCCAGGATTTTCTCCTGGGAAGCTGAGAAGCCTCAGAGAGGAATGGAAACAATAATTATCTGATTGCTGCTCCTGTGTTTGCTGCTTTGGAATGTGGCTTGGACATTGTTTACCAACAGGTGAATGTTTGATTGGTTCCATGTGAATTGTTTTTAAATAATGACCAATCACAGCCAGCTGTGTTGGACTCTCTGAGTCAGTCACACGCTTTCATGATCATTCTTGTTAAACTTTCTGATATATCCTTTCTCTTTCTTTAGTATAGTTTTAGTATAGGACTCATATCATATAACATGACATGACATGACATATATAATATAATATAATATAATATAATATAATATAATATAATATAATATAATATAATATATCAGCCTTCTGAGAACTTGGAGTCAGATTCTCATCTCTCACCTCGTCCGGGGACCCTCACAAACACCACAGGAAGTAACTCCAAACCTCCAGCTATGATATAAAAATACTTTGATATGATATAAAAATGTATGATATAAAAATACTATGATATAAAAATGTATTTAAAGGCTCCCTAGTCCTGGGGCTGCAAATCAGGGCTGAGAGGAGCCTGTGCTGCTGGCATCAATATCCATCAATATCCATCCATGGCCAGGTTGAATGGTGCAAGGCAGCAGCAATAGAGATCTAGAGAACATAAAACCCAAAAGTTGTAGCCTGATTTCATTAGAACTGCTGATGGATCTGAGAAAAAGGTAGAAAAGCTTTTGGGTTCACAACCCCCTCATCAAAACTGACAGAGATTACAAGTTCTACGTTTGCTTGAGTGCTCTGCTGAATTAGGGCCCTGCATCAGTTCGAGGCCATTGCTCTGCAATTTCTCCCTTAATTTTGTCGCTATTTGCTCCTTTCTCCTGATGCTGAATGGGCTGAAAGAGGGTCCTGCTGGATGCAATATATGGTTATCTAGAAGAGTCTTCACACTTTAAACCATAAAGAAACAATTTCCTCTGAATATAGGGAGTTGATTACTACCACAAGCCTTCCTAGGCAGGGGAATAGAAAGCTTAGATGGCCTAAATCAAATGTGCTGCCTCACTTTAGTTTAATAAAATTGTCAGGACATCATTTAGTACCTCATCATTAAATATTGAAGCCTGCTTTTTAATTCAGAGGTAATTCTAAACCTGCCTCTTGGAGTTTACTTTTGCTTTTTCTTGAGGCTATTTCAGACTCGATGCTTAAAATATGCCAGCTATTAAAGTGATAGCAGGGCAGAAATAAACTGATGGCAGGGCAGATATAAACACATAAACATGCACAAGGACTAAAAATGGATGGGCAGTTAAACATGAGGAAGGATGCACTCCTTGCCCCAGTCTCTGTGGCTCCTTGTTGCTTGTGATGCTGTTTAACATGTCTTTCATAGCCCTTCTTAGGAAAAAAACCCCAAAAAATAGAGGCAGAGCTCAGTATTTCTAATTCTGATCATTTTTGCTGTTTACACTTCAGCCTGGGGCTTCATTGCCACAAAAGATTTGGAGATACCCCAGTAAAATCTGCTAAGTGAACAGATTATTTACTTCCTTGGGATTTTTGTCGAGTGTTGATTAAATTAAGACATATTACTGGCTTCATATTTACATCTGCCCCTGCCATTTCCATTATTGAGCCCTCCTCAGTCAACACAAGGGACCACAGCAAACTGTTCCTCCTGTAAGCTGTGCCTGAGACATTGAGAAAGCAGACTGGGTGTATGCTCCCCATTGGAATATTTCCCACCTTAATCCTAAATCCAGACTCACTTCTGCACCTTACACCGACCCCCAATGGCTCTGCCCTGCTATCAAAGCTAGTGAAGGAAAGTTAATACATTTTCCAGATCTCTGTAAAAACTTAAGTTTGCCCAATTATCTTGTCTAATTGCATTACACATTGACAGATGAATATATGGACCCCCTGACATTTCAGTTTGCCACCTATAAATTTGCAGAAGAGATCCCATTCTTATTTAGTTTGTCTGATTTAGAGTGTAAGTTTCTTTGCTGAATTATGCCTTTAAAAATTAACTGTTGGTGTGCTAAATCAAATTGATTTTCTTTGGGCCAAGTGGTAAAGCTCTGTAACTACTCTGTAGGAGACAAGGATAGGAGTTGCTTGAGCAATGAAATGATGGAAGAGAGGAAATGGGAGATACATGGTGGGATCCCTGGAAACCATGAGCAGAAACCTGCAGCCAGCTCTGATGGGAGCCAAACCCAAACTGGAGGCTGTGCGTTGAGTGACCCCATCAGTAATGGCAAGGAAGAGACCAAGAGCCTCAAGTAGAACAACTTTCATCATTGGACTGTAGTAAAAACAATGCTTTTAATGTGTTTTCCACTCACAAGTTATCCCCAGTTATAAGCAGTATCTGCTCAAGTAGAAATCCCCCATTTCTTGCCAGACTGTGCTCACAACTCCCCTGCCTCCAGCACAAACCTCCCAGTTGCACTTGTCCTTGTGCTGAGGGGATTGATAATGATATTGGAAAGTTTATCTCTATTTTACTTGTATTTTTAGCTTAGAAAATTACCCAGAAGTGCACTTTGCTTTTATGTGCCTTTCTGCAGGTGTTGCTGGACCACCTGTAGAGGCTTTTAGCACCAATGCTCCTCTCTGCTCTTCTCCTGGGTTGGGGCATGGCCGGGGGGTACCACCACCAGCTTCACTCTGCTGATGGTCTTAAACACACTCTGGGGTTTTGAGGATTTTGGGGAAGTTTTTTGGGGTTGGATTTTTTTTTTTTTTCAAAATTCCCTCTAAAGCTCTTGTTTAATCTCTTCCTCCTTTTATCCTGGATTTATAAACCCCATCAGATTTCCAGCAATAAAACTCTGCTGCTCACTCTCTGCCTCTTCTTCCTTTATTTCAGAGGTCCTGTTTGGATGGTCATTTCACACCATGATCTCTTTTCTCATCACATCTATGGAAATAGACCTCAAATGGAGCAATCTATTGCTGTGTCCTGCTCATGCAAGAACTCTCTGGGAAATCCTGCCCACGGGGTAACAGGGTGTAACAGCAGCCTCCACTGCCTGTAGCTCATGGGAATCTGGGACACTGAGGTGTATCCCACCTGCTTCTCCAGCCTGAACCCTTTGGGGCTGGAAGGGGCAGTATCAGTTTCTCTGGGTCTGGATTGAAGGCACTGAGACAGTAGTTCATGTTCACACTCAGGTGTTTATTATTTCTTATCAGTGAAACAGTCTCACTGCTGTGAGTTCTGCAGCTTTTCATTAGAAGGCACAAAATGGCCAACAATCTCTTGGTACAAGGGCTTTTCAGACTAAATTGTCCAATTAAGAACTGACACCTAGATTATTTCCCTTTTAACCCAATAACTGATCCCAAAGAGCTGCAATGGGGACTTTACTGCCTAATTACAAAATGCCACCCAAACCCATGGGTGTTGTCCTCGGTTTCTTCTTCATGCTTCTTCTTCCTCTTCCAGGAGGAACAAGAAGCATGAAGAAGAAACCCAGGACAACACCCTGTGCCCTCCATCTTGCTCCCATCCACAACACACTAAAAATCCCAAAACCTCAATTTCTCAGCAAGTGATACACCTACACTGCTCTCTGTAATCTGTTTCACACTTTTGTGGATTCCAGTCTATCTTGAAGTCTGGGAAACTTTCTCCATGGATGAGGGTCAGAGTCAGTGCTGCCCTGGGGGTCAGGGCACCCCAGAGCAGACACAGAAATATCCCAGTGCCCTGGGTTTCCATAGGACAGCCCCTGGGAGCAAACTTTGCTGCTGGCAGCAGCCTGTGGGATCTGCACAGGCAGATCTGCAGGAAGACATCATTTCCATTTGCCTCAAGGAGATTAAGTTTGCTGCTTGCCGTGGTTTATCCTGTCAAATCGAGCTGGCTGCAGGGCTTATCAGCAAAGCAGTGCAGCTGCCAGATAAAGAGGAGACTTCCCAAATTTACCAAGAGTTGTTCAGCACAATCTCACCCACCTTCCTTCTCCCCCACCCCTGCAAGTCATTTTTGGAAGTGAAAAAGAGAAAACAAAGAAGTTTTTAGGCAGGCCAGAACTCTCCTTCACACCTGGTACAGCTGGATGTTCACTGATATTGGGCCAGGTGTGTTAAGTCATTTAAGCCATGATTTTTTGCCACTATTGCCTTAGAGCAATAAAGAGAGATCTGTATCAATTCCCACCCTTCTCATCCCAAGGCAAACACACCCACAAGGCCAAGAACAGCAATCTTTGTGCTTTACAGGTGCAAACCAGGCAGCGAGGGGTTAAGGAGCTGGTCCAAGACCTCTCTGCCAGATGGTACCAAAGCAGAGAGGAAGGGTCAGGAGTATTTTTGATGCATCATCCTACCAGATAATGCACATTTGGTGAAGGATCATATTGAAGGGAAGGGCTTTGGGAGTTGGAGTGTGCAAGGGGAAGCTGGAGAGCGAAAATGAAATGGAAGGGGGGTAGGGAAAGTTCTTCTCAATCCACTTGGCACAAAGGGCTGTGTGCCTTGTGAGCAGCACAGAATTCACTGGGAAGGAGGGGGTGTGCTCATTATTAGGGTATAATCATCTGTTTGATTGCAGTATTGATTATACTGCTTCATTATTGGGATTGTATTATTTAATTTCATCCCTTGTGTTTCCTGCTTGCTCTGTCATCACACAGTAACCAGAAGGTTGTGCTATCATTATTAATACTCCCTTTTCTTGAAAACAAAACAAAGATTTCCCTTTTGATCAACAGTCCGTGGATCATTCAGAGAAGCAATAATAAAGGAATCTCCAAGGTTTTTCCCAGTTAAACCTGTCCATCCCACACACCAAAAAATGTGACCTCTGACAGGACAGCTTCAGCCCTTATGGGTTTTCCTGAAATACCCTCAGTCAAAATGGGAAGCTGCATCACAAAATCTGCTACACAAAGCTTGGGTAAGTCCTTCTGACATCCCCCCTCGCAGTGCTTTGCTGCTCCAGCAGGTTTTAAAACACCCCAATTACAGCCAGACTGTGTAGATCTATCTAACAGACAAATGCAGCTTGGAGTTCACAAGCAGGAACACATTCAGGATGATGCTGCTTTTAAACTAATGGGATTTGTAGCTCTCCCAGGTCAGGGAAGAGCCAACTACTGTGATGCAGAGACAGAAGAAGCCACATTAGCCAGGGCACTGCAGGGCTTTCCATATTACAGCATTAGAATAAAAATAATGTGCTAGAAAATGCTGTTTTGCAGCAGATTGGAGAGCACAGCAATTCCTGGCATGGCGCTGGATCACAGCCCAATCCTATAGCATTAATTATGCAAACACCAATGAGAGACATTTTGCTGGTTAAAGCAAAGAAAAATAATCAGATCAGTGTTGTTACAGTGTGAAGCAGCAAAACAGATCCTGTGCAAACAATTAAATTCATTTGTGCAGTCAACCTGCATGGACGTTTCTTCCAGATCTGCGAGTTCTTGTGCCAGTTTTCTCAAATGTGAGAAAACCTGGAGCTCTCACACAAGTCCATGTCAGACATGGTGCCAGTCCTCAGCTTTTAGGGTATTCTAAAATGTTCATAGTTTATCTGACTGGTGAGTCTCAGCCACAGAGAAAACATAGCCAGGCACAAACGTGTGCATTGCTCTTGTCACATCTGAGAGACAAAAGCGAATTAGAGCCATTTTCTCTAACAAGGCTTAGTTAAAATAGTAGCAAATTGCAAAATTCAGGTAGAAGGGAGCAAATAAACAATTTCATATTACAACTAAATTTATATAAGGCCAGTTCTTTGAAATAATCCACCAGCACACCTGGCTGAACACACAGACACCCAGCCTGCCTTAGGTCTCAATTAAATCAGTTTGGAGGATTAGACAACCAAGAAGGGAAAAATCACCAAATCCCTGGGGAAAGGCACGGGCAGGAGGCAATTCCCTGTGTGGGGGTATTTGGGGAGCTAGGGGCGGCTCCATGGGGTATTGGGGTATTTGGGGAGATAGGGGTGACTCCATGGGGTATTTGGGGAGCTGGGTGTGGCTCCATGGGGTATTTGGGTATTTGGGAAGCTAGGGGGTTGGCTCCATGGGGTATTTGGGGAGCTAGGGGTGGCTCCATGGGGTATTGGGGTATTTTGGGAGCTGGGTGTGGCTCCATGGGGTATTTGGAGAGTTAGGAGTGGCTCCATGGGGGAGAGCTCTCACTGTCACCCAGGTTTCTGCCCCGGGCACCTTTTCCCCCTGTGGTGTTTTGGATTCATTATCAAACTCACATTTGGAGCCCTGTCCACTTCCATCAGCTTCATTCTGCTGCCTTTGCTTGTCAGGTTTTAATTGCTTTGTCAGACACTAATTACAGCTCTTTCACAACTCTGCTCTCTGGGCTGTTGCACCCCAGACCCAGCTTTCCTCAAGAGCCTCCGAAACCCACGGAGATATTTCCAGCCTGGATCCCTGACCAATACCTTCAGCTGTTCCCTTGCCTGGAGGTTTTGTTTACAGGGCATTACTCAGGTCTCTGTTTTTTCTAAGGAGTGCAAGGCTGAGGTTTCTATCCCGGGATTCACCCTCATCCTCCCTTGCCCGAGGCAGCCAAGCGCTTCCCCAGCCCCTGCCAGAGCCCGGCTGCCTCCTGGCTGCCCTCTCTCGTGACTCCTGCAGAGATGCATTGTTTAAAACCTCGGTTGTTGTCCCTGGTGCACCCAGGAGGTTTCTTTCTGATGCAGCTTTTTACCCATCTATTCTTCTCCTCGTGGACTTGGCTGGTAAATCCTGGTTATGCACTGTTGGCAGTCACAGAAAGCCAAGGAGCTGGAAAAACCACAGAGTGGTTTGGGTTGGAAGACTCATTTCTTTCCACCTCCTGCTATTCCACCTTCCCAGGGTGCTTCAAACCCCTCCAGTCTGTTCCTGGACACTTCCAGGGATGGGGCAGCCACAGCTTCTCTGGGCAACCTGTGCCAGGGCCTCATCACCCTCCCAGGGAAGGATTCCTTCCCTAGACCTTATCCAAATTTATCCTCCTTCAGCTTTGAGCCAATACTCCTTGTCCTGTCACTTCAGGCCCTTGTCCCAAGCCCCTCCTGTATCCCCTTTTAGGTACTGCAAAGGGCTCTAAGGTCTCCTTGGAGCCTTCTTTTCTCCAGGCTCAACAGTCCCAACTCTCTCAGCCTGTCAGCAGGTTTTTCTGTATCCACACTGTTCACCTTTAATAATGTGAGTGGTTGTATGATGATAATGAGCCCAAGAGGCCACTTATTTTAGAGGGTCACCCAAAGCTTCAGAAGTTTGTCTTCACCCGCCCAAGTCCCGCTCTCTTCTTTCCAAGCTCATAACAAAACCTTCCTTCACCGTGTCTTCATCAGCCTTCAACATCTGGAATGGCAAGTGGGACCTGGGTCTTTGGTATCTCTATGTCTGTATGTAAATAGTACTAAAATGAGTGTTTCCACAAAAATAATTACATCCACTTCTGGCAACCATCTGATCTCACATATCTTCTTAGAAATACTCTGACCATTTCAAAACTCTTGACTCCAGCTTTGATCCAGACATGGCAGGAATTGTTATTTGTATATTGCAACCACATTTGAGCACCAATCCTACTGAGTTCCAAGTGACTGTATTTTAAAAATGGCAAGAAACAATCCTTTGCATCCAACAATAATAATGAGCACTCAAGAGCTCTGCTGTCCTGGAGGAAGGTCACCTGCTGAAGAGGATCCTTGGCAGGACCAAGGGATTTTTCTTCACGCATGCTGAGGGGTGGGCACAGCACACAGCCAGGAGCTCAGGGCTCAGGCAGCTGAAACACCCCAAATTATTAAGCACTGGCACCTCTCTAAGAGAAAAATAATCTGAACGCCCCAAAATACACCTCAGAAAAGTTCAGAGAATTCACAGAATGACCAGGTTGGAAAAGACCTTCAAGATCATGGAGTCCAACCCAGCCCCAACACCTCAACTAAACCCTGGCACCCAGTGCCACATCCAGGCTTTGTTAAACACCCCCAGGGATGGTCACTCCACCACTTCCCTGGGCAGACCATTCCAGAACTTTATCACTCTTTCTGTAAAATCTTTTGCCTAATATCCAACCTATATGTCCCTTGGTGCAGCTTGAGGCTGCGTGCTCTGGTTCTGTCAGTGCTGCCTGGAGAAAGAGCCCAACCCCACCTGAGCACAGCCACTCAGGGAGTTGTAGAGAGTGATAAGGTCACTTCTGAGTCTCCTCTTCTCCAGGCTGAGCACCCCCAGCTCCCTCAGTGGTTCCTCACAGGGTTTGTGGTCCCAGTCCCTCTCCAGCCTCGTTGCCTCCTGTGGACGCACTCAAACATCTCAACGTCCTTCCCAAACTGAGGAGCCACAACTGGACCCCCCCACTTTTTTTATTGATCCTGTACAGCTCTGAATTGTGCTGAGACAATGATGATTTGAGTCTCCATGCAGCCCTCCCTGGCTCTTCAGATCAGCTTTGGTGGACCCTGTGCCCCCCGTGCCTCCCCAGGCCGTGGGCGCCGTGCCCTGCCCGTGCAGGCTGTGGCTCCTGGCTCTGCTGACAGGGACCATCTGCTCTGTAGCCAGGAAAAGGCACTCTCAGCTCAGATGGAGCCACAGCTGCATCCAGACAAGCAAAAGGATTTCTGGTTTAGCCCCTTCTCTGGTGCTCACCCATAGTTTTTTCTCTGATGTTCATTTTTTCTATGGTTAAGTAGGAATGTGCGGCCATGGTTATTATTCTGCTCAAAGCCATTTTATTCCTCACATCCCAAAGCAATCCAAACTATCCCCACCTCCCTATTCCCTGCCATTCAAAGGACCACGTCACCTTCTCTTTATGGCTTCCACAATGAACCTGCAGAATTGCTCAGCTCTGAAAATTCATTTTTTCCTTGAGTTTTAATGCTGCCTTATGGGTCCTTTGTTCATTGTCAAACAAGCTGCTGTCGAGCTTTACCTCTTTGTCCTCTACTTCTGTAATTAGCAAAACTTTGTTGCCAAAGCCTCTGCTGTGTACAAAGCACCTGCATTTCATCTCATTGGAAGCAGCAGTTTCCTAGCTGTAATGCAAGCACCTGCCTCTTGAAGCACAGTAATCCCACTAATTGGCTCCTCCTCTCCATTTTGCTTCTAAATATGCATTTTGTAGGGTGAAAAGAAGTGCTACCACCTGCTACCACTCCTTTTTTTTTTTTTCATCATTCCCGGTGGATTTCTTCTACATATTTATCCAGGGCAGAGAAGCTGTTCCCCCTCCAGGTTTATTCTCCACAAGTGTCATGTAATGGGTTTCCATCCTTGCAGGAGGGACACGTGTGGCTCCCAGAGCTGCTTCCTGAGCTGACCTGCAGCTGCTGGCACATTTGGGATTTGCAAAGCCTTTAATTATCCCCCTTTCATTGTATCAGTCCAATGCTGCCTCTAAGCACGTAATATATTATTTTAGTAGGCTGCCACAAGAGAGCTTTTGGAAATAGAATTTAATTCATGAGCTGACATAGGTGTATGCTGTTTGTATTATAACTTACAGCTTCCTTAGTATTGGAGTGGTCCCCTGTATTTGGGAGTTGCTCTTTTGTTGGCTTTCCATTAATGGTTACAGCCCCCAGGACTGTTTGGTGCAAACAAAACAAAATGTATAAGCATATTGTTTAGAAATTTCAAATACCTCACAAAAGCTTTTAAATGACAAGGTTTAGACTCATCAGATGTGTCCACAGGGCAAGAAGGAGAGGGAATAGAAAGCAAATCTCAAGCACAAATAATTTAGCTTTAAACAAAATTTCTGTGGGATTTCGTGTCCCTTTATCGTGCTGAGGTCACACATTATGTTGCCAAGTGAAATACACAGTTATCAACCCATTTTTTTTATAATAAAAGCTACTGGCAAGAGAGCTATTGATAATTCTGGCACCAGAACACTAATTGATATTGCTTGCAGGCACTGGCAGTCCTCACTGCTTCGGGCAACCACTTTTGCTTCAATTTAGATATTTTCCCTTAACTCTAGACAGAATGCAGAGAACATTTTAGCTAAAGAAGTGAGTTTCAAGGCAAAACATGGAACTTGTTAAGAATCATTAGCATAATTTTGAAGGATTCTTGGGCTCCTGCCTGTTCAGTTTTGCATTATTTGGGGCTCAGCCATCAGCAAACTGCTGAACAAGGTGTTCACAAACGTCCTCCTCAGTGAGTCCTGCACAGGCTGGTGCACACCTGACCAGGGTGAGGAACATAGCAGGGTGATATTGCACTGTCAAAGGTTGAGGGAAGATACTTCCTTAAGTAAAAATGGATTTAGGCATGGACAGAAATCCCCATGATGTCCAAGAGAGAAATTTCTCAGAAGTGTCAGTGGCTCGGTCTCCTGAAGCTTCCCCAGAAAATGTGGTTTGGCACTCACAGGCCCCTGTCACTTCCCATCTCCTACATATCTTATCCAAATCTTTGCTTCCCCCCCTGCCTCCAGGAAAATACCAAATGCTTTCCAATACAGCACCTCTTGCTACTAAAAGCCATCAGGAAATCATCCCTTCATGCATACTCGAGTGTATCCCATCTGTCAATCTGTGAGAGATGCAATCCTTACTTCTTGAAAAAAATCCATTTTAAAAACCATCAGCATTTGCCAAAATCTGTTTCCCCTCTAGAATAGGCTCCCTAATAAACTCCAGCCACTAAAGATCCTGGGCTAGTTTATCATCTCTTTTCCATGACCTTCATCTAACTTCAGCTCTCATACTCAAAGCAGGAGTGAGTTATTTTGATTAACGATGATTGCCTCTTTGTCAGCTCAGTAAATCAACTAAAATAAGAAACTCATACCTTGAAAGATTTAGAGGAGTTGCTGCCAAGTATTTTTATAAGGTCTTTATTCACTCTCTATTGTGGACTCTGCTCTCAAATGTGCCGCAATAAAACCCCTGGCACTCTCAATTCCCCTCCCTCCTTCTGCAGACGTTGCATTTCCCTGTGTTTTCTGTGGAGCTGATGCATTTATACAGCTGTAGGGCTGGTTTATTTTCTGCTTTGTGCAGAGTCATCACTGATCATGTACACCATGTAAGCACAGCAGGAAGATTTGGGGTGGATCATAACTCTGGCTGTGACAGGAGGGATTTTGCTCACAGCAGCTGGAGGCTTGGCAAGATGGGGAAAAGGGCTTGAAAGTTACCAGGGGAGGAGCACCTCAGTCCATCCCAGTTTGACAGGCAAGGGGTAATGGCTGTAAACTGCTAGAGAATAGGTTTGGATTAAAAATAAGGAAGAAATCATTCCCTGTGAGGGTGGAGAGGCCCTGGGAGAGGTTGCCCAGAGAAGCTGTGGCTGCCCCATCCCTGGAAGTGTCTAAGGCCAGTTTGGATGGGGCTTGGAACAACCTGGGATGGTGGAAGGGCAGAAGGATTGAAACATGATGGTCTTTAAGATCCTTTATCTCCCCAGCCCGTGTCAGGGCCTGACCTCTCTCATAGGGAAGAATTTCTTCCTTATATCTGATCTAAACATCCCTCTTGTTCTAAACATCTCTTTCCAGTGCCCTGCCAGCAGCTGAAAGCTGTCAAAGAGGGAGGGATGGGACATGTTGATCTTAAAGATTTTTTTCCAGCCTGAATGATTCCATAATTCTGTGATGGACGTGGCCAGGCCTGTGGCAGTGATGGCCTTGCAGCCCTACATATGTGTTAAGGATGAGATTTCCCCCCACCATTTTGGGAACAAGCTGAAACAGAGACACCTTTGATGCCTTTGACACTGGAGATCCAGCATGTCACAGGTCAGGACAGCACAGGCAGAGGATCAAACCATCACCTTGTGCTGATGACAGCCTGGAAAATCACCTTGTTCCTTCCTGGTCTCCTTGTAACGGGGTGTGAGGATGGGCATCACGAAGGTTTGACATGGAAAAGGGACAGCAAGGGGCAGAAGAGAAGAAGAGCCTCCTAAAGATGAGTTTCTGTCCACGGCACCCCATCAGCTCAAACACCAAGGGCACAAGAGAAAGAAGTTTTCAGCAAAGCAATGACACTGAGGGCAGGGTCTGCACCTTAAATGTGACTCAAATAGAGCTGAGCATTCATTGCCATGGATTTCACGCTGTCTTTCAACAGGCAGCCAGTACAAAATGAAGCCCCTGTACTCTGTAAAAGCAATGCCAGACACAAATCACTGTTTTCATGTAAAATCTTGGTGGCTTGTGCCAATATAAGCCAAGCAGTAGCCACAGATGTTAGTTAAGGACATCTTAGTGTTGTGTTCACTGTGCATTCTGCAGCCTAATTACACTGCCTTCATTATTAATAATGTACAAACTGAGTAGTGATAGATTGAGACAGTTTTCATTGTTTTACTGTAGGTCTTTTACAATATAAGTCAAAAGCAAGAGGACAAAAAGAAAAATAAAAAGCCTGAGATGAGTAGAGATGGTTGCAAGCACAAAAATGAGAGATAAAATATTACTGAAAAACAGACATTCCTCTCAGTGCCGTTATTGCAAAAATGATGGAGACTGACATCATTTGGAAGGGAAAGGGAAACAATCAGGGAATATTAATTGAGGCACACATCATGCAGTGATTCTGAATTCCTCTATGCAGAAAGACAGAGAGGAAAAAGTTGCTGTATTCTTACAGCCCCTGGCTGTCTGTGGGCAGAAAGGGAAGGTTGTGCTTGAAAGAGGAGCCAGAGTTCCCCTGGAGCCTGTGTTCAAAGGGGACAGCACTTCAGGTTTTGGGGTATGTGCTGTGTGCTTGTAGCTTTTTCTTTCTTTATTATTTTTTTTTTTTTAAGCTGAAAAATGAAGATGTCTTGACTTCCCCCAGGCTACCTAACCTGGCTTCACAGCTCACTCCTGATACAAAAGTACTGGTTCTACCTGTTAACCTGGCTGCTAGAATATTATAAAACATATCAGGGTCCTAGAATAAATATCTTTTTAAACCATTGCAGAAAAAAAAAATATATTGGAAAAGTAATTCAAAAAGTCAATCTTACTTTTTTGGCTTTCACACAGTACAGATACTCTCCCTATAGCCATTTCTGTGCAGATTTCTCAGGCATAAGAAAGCATTAACCACTAATTTGCAGTGTGAAAAGTATTATTCTAAGAAGAAACAAGGAAGATGGCCAGTGGGCCTGAGTAAATCACACGCTACTTGTATGAGCTTATCCTTATTTTTTGGGTATTAGGGAACAGCAGCAAAAAATCTTGCTGAGTGCTCCAGACTCCCTCAGCTCCTCCAAACCATCCCTTCCCAAACCCAGCTGAGGTGAGGGAAGAGGGCAAGAGCTGCAGTGGTGGTAACACAAGGGACTGCATCATTTCTTATTTTATCTTCCTTGATCCCGTCATGGTCTTGCTTATAAAAGCACCTTCGGCAACTGGAGGATGTTGGATGCACCCTGAAGCCAAGAGGAATAATTTTTCAAGTGGCTTGCACAGATCCCTTTTATACAGGATATTTATATACTTATCATAGGGGAGGGGAACTGAAAGGAATCAGGCTCCTAAAGCCCTCAGGCTGCTCTTCCCTGGGAAGTCGTCGTGGAGTGATCCAGCTCTTCTTCAACATCTCCCCCATGTGGCACCAGCAACGTTCACAGCACTCGATTCTCTTCCAGCCAGGAAAAAGAGGCTGCTCCTGAGTGGGGAACATTTTGCTGTAAATCCACACCTCACTGGCCACCAGCTTTCTCATGGTGTTGATCCACATAGTCCTTTGTCCTGGCTCCATCCCACGCATCATTCCAAAGTTCAGTGCTTTCCGCCTCCACAGAAATAATGTTGATATCTTTAAAAGATCAGGCAATTTCTTTATGTGAAGTCTTTATTTACTTGGGATGTATATTTAGAGCCTCTCTCCATTTAGGAGGGTGAGTGCTGTGTGCTTGAAATCTAATAAAAGTATAAGTTGGGCAAACGAGCAGCAAATTATTGGATTTGCCATAAAAGCCAGTCTCCACATGCTGGAGTGGAGGTTAAATACAGAGAGCAGCTCAAAAACTATCAACAAAATAATTAAATCTATATATCAAAAGAAAAAAAAAATCACGGTTTCCTTATGATGAGAATTTTCCTGTAACATTAACTCAGAGAAAGGGTGGCTAATTCCATTTATGTTAATATTAAACCAGCATACTTTTGCTTTTAGCTTAATCACCAAGCAACCAAGTTACCAGAAGAATGCAGGTTATCCAGCAGTTATCCCACAAACACGTCTGGGGCTGAATTCTGACATTGCACCATTAAAATCCATGGAGATTTTCCCAAGAGACCCATGACAGGAATGCTGAGGATATAAAAACTGACATATGATTACTTGTTAATTGGTCCCAATCCCATTCGTAGTTCTAGTCCCATTCAAAGCCTTTTAATTCATGGAAGAGTTGGGCAGGAATGATAGCACCAATTATTGCTAAGAGGTACCAAGGTGCATTACTTGATATTTATTATTAACAGCATCTTTTAAAGCAATTTTCATCCTAAAGATCTCAAAGCTTTTTCACATTAATGAATGAAAAGCCTCACACGATCACTGTGAAGTAGACAAATATTATTCCCAGCTCACAGATAAATGAGGAAGATGGGAATTAAATTACATCCTTAAATTTGTGCAGTGGATAAAAGACACCTTTTCTCTGAAGGAAGAGCAGATCTGAAGTGGTGTCAGGGTCTTGCAACCAGTGAATTCATCTCCTTGCTGGGAAAAATTGGAGTCCAGAGAAAATCCATGGCTTGCCAAAACTCAGTGCAAATGAAATCGAATGGAATGCATTTGGCATGGATGCCTTCCTAGGAAGGGGCCAAGCCTACAGCCTAGAAGGAGTTAAAGTATAAAGGATTACTACATCTGGACAAGATCTGTTGCCAGGGTTAACTCACAGGGCTGTTTGGAATATTTCTGCAGGAATAGCAGCCCAGCATTCGCTTTCAAAAACCAGCTCTTCCATTTGAATTTGTTTTCCAAAACAAGACAGCTTTTGCTTACAAAATTAGCTCCCTACCCAGCATCTGAGGCAGGGATCTGGAGAAACAGCTTAATTTTTATCAAGCAAGTGCTTAAAGCAACTGTTGATATATGGGGAGAGAACGCAAACACTCGCTGTGTCTCGCAGAGCCATTAAATATTTATTGGTTTTTCTGAGACAAAAATACAAATGTACTTGGCTGGCTCCCACCTCCTGCTGGGCTCAGCCTGGTGACCTCTGAGCTCACAGGTTGGAGGGGAAGTTTGCAGCTGAGTCAGGAGGAGGATTTGCTTCAGGATGGAGCTCTCGGGCTTCCCAGTGGCTTGGTCCAGCCCCACGGTGCAGCTGCAGCTCACTTTGGGCTGAGGTGAGGGGCTTCAGCTCCTTTGTTAACTAGAAATGGAGCGGGAGGCTCTCCAGGCAGGAGAAAACACATTGAGGGAAGAGGACACGTTTTCCTGAGTCTTCACATCTTGTGCTTTTCAAACGCTGAGTGAGGCTAACTGGGATTTTCTGTCTCATTTGCTGGCTGCACAATTGGGGTTTTTTCCTGTTATTAACTGAAAAATCTGCATTGCTGATAAACTGCTGTGATAGCAAATCCTTTCTGGTCTCCCCTAATTGCTTCTTCTACATTTATGAAGATACTCATCGTTTCTCTCTCACGAACTTCAATTAAAGCTTTGCACACACACGCTGCTCATGAATACACATTGAGTTCTAAGTGAGAAAAAATTGTCACCTTTCCTTCAGTGCTCAATAGGACTCTGCAAATAAAACACTCTGTCCTGGGCCACCTGCTAAGAGGTGTGAGGGCCTTCTGTGAAGGCATCACAGAAACTGGAATTTTGGAATTACCTGGATATGAATTCAGTTGTCAATATCCAGGATCTGCAGAGATCTGCCTGCAGAAATCTTGGTTGCTTTATGCATTTTCTCTTTTATTTAGTTCTGGTTCTCCTCTGAATCAAGGAAAGGTGTCCATCAGGATTTCTCAGGTGCTATACCCTTGTCTATACACACACACACATATAGATGTATATCTTTAGTTCTCTCTCTCTGACTGCTGAGTTGCTGCTGTACTACCCCAAGCTCGACCTCTCCACTGCCATGGCCCTCCTCTCCTAGTGACCTCCACACCTCATAAAAACATAAAAGTCAACACTAACTTATAAGCAACTAAACAAACAACAAAACTGCTGAGAGTCTTGCTTCTGCACCCTTTAAAGGCAGTGTTATGCTCTCCTCTTTGTACATGTGATTTATTTTGTTTTTTTGGTTAGTCTTCTACTCTTGCAGGGTTGCAAATATTGAAAGCACTTCTGAGCTTTCAACAGCAATATCAAACCTAATTCTGAATAACAAGCTTTTTTCCAGTTCCAAAGGAGAGCAAAATAAGAAAGAATGTGAATGAAATCAGAACCGACCCGATGTCACTGTGCTGAACCACCTTGCAGCCAGTGAATTACCACCAGCTTGGCCTTACAGCAAAGGTAATTTGGGGATTCAGCACCGTTATTTAGTGATATAAATATTTCTTTGCAGTGATGATAGGCAGCAGAATCCATCCTTTGCATGGTTCCAGCTCAGGTTTGAACCCCTGAGGGGTGGGAAAAGCACAGACTGTCCCAGAGGACAAAAAAGCTTCATAAATTCATCCTGAATCTCTCTCAAGAAAATAAAAAACGTATCTTTCTCCAAGGCTTCAACTCTCATTTTTACATTCATTTCGTAAACTTCCTTATCCTGAGTCTTGGCTCAGAAAGTTCATGAGTTTTGAGTCAGGCATGACCACCAGGCAGGATGGGACCCACACCTGTGGGTCAGGATGTGCAGAGCTGGGCTGGTGGAGAGAGCAGCACATTACAGCTCACCTGAGTGGGAGGTGCCTCTGATTCCTCATCACAGAGCACATCATTCTCCAAATAAATTGTATTAATAGAGACAGCCCACCTATTGTATTTGCTGGGACCCTCGTGACAGGAGGGAATGATGAACCTGACTCCATGTTCTCAGAAGGCTAATTTATTATTTTATGGTACTATATTATATTAAAGAATACTATACTAAAGAATACAGAAAGGATACTTGCTCAATGCTAAAAAGATAATAATGAAAACTCGTGACTCTTTCCAGAGCCCCAACACAGCTTGGCCCTGATTGGCCAATAAGAGAAAACAATTCACATGAAACCAATGAAACAATCACATGTTGGATAAACAATGTCCAAACACATTCCAAAGCAGCAAAACACAGGAGAAGCAAATCAGATAATTATTGTTTCCCTTTTTCTCTGAGGCTTCTCAGCTTCCTAGGAGAAAATCCTGGGCAAAGGCATTTTTCCAGAAAATATGAATGTGACACCCACCCAGGCTGTCTCAGGCCATGAAAGAGGCAGCAGGTTGTCAGGTACCTATTTAGGGACAGGCATCACAAGCCAGGCTGTGTAACACATGTTAATAATGCCATTAGACACAATGAGGTCTTTGATGAAGCTTCAGAAGTTCTGCCTTTTATCTTCTCCTTCAACACGAGTCAGTGCTTTGTGCTCCCTTTTAGACCTCGAGGGATCATTAGAAGGTGTGCTACTGCCTTGAGGCAGCCAAGAAGATTCCTTCTTATGGAAATGGGATGGCAAGATTAATGTAAAAAAATACAGCATACAAAGCAGAAAGTTTGTTTTTGGGGCTTTCTTATAGATACACCGTGACTTGAACTGAAGCTGTTCTCCAAGCCAAACCAGCTCATGGGTTGTGCAGGCTGAGATAAATGAACACCAAGATATGTGAACACCTATTTACAGCTGCATTTTTATATTATTTCATAACAGAATTTGCATCATTTCCCTTTCTGCAGCCCTAGAAACACATTGGTGTGGCAAGGACGCCTTCAGAACTCCAATAATTTCAGTTTATTGAAACCCAGAGGAAATCCTCCTTCCCCTATTCTTCCTGTTGATACTGATAGGACCCACTCGTGTGAAAATAAAGGTCATGGGGCATTGCTCCTGAAGCTCTGCTAAAAGTCTGAAAAACAGATGGTGAGAAGCATTTAAGCAACAAACAAAATATTGCAACAACATGGCTGGTTTTATACAACAGCCCTCTGTAGAAAATGAGAACTATTTTTAAAGGTCAGCTGGGGAAATAGCACTGCTCTGCTACCAGTTCTGCAGCAATTATTGTGGCTGTCTCCACACCAGCCTGCTCAGGAAGGCAACAGGGACCACTGCAGAAAAGACTGTAATGTAAAAGGGCTGAGAAATTATTATCTTGTCTGGTTAGAAATGGAGGGTAATGCAAAAAAACAAAGCCCAACAGCTGGTGGCATGTTGAATGGCTAAATGTAAGTCATGCCAAGCTGGTTTTTCTTTTTTCCAAAATCTCTCACCTTAAATGATTTATTTACAGGGTATCAGTGTCAGGCTTAAAAGGCTTAAGGTGGTGACAACTCAAATACTCAGATATTTTCCAAAGGAAAACAAGGCAATATCCTCTGTCCAAACTGGCATTAACTTCATCTGCAGACCTGTGCTGGCAGACACCTGCTAAGGCTTGTCCCACAAGTCAGTGAGGACTGGAGCTGTTTGATTCAGAGTAAAGGAGAAAACCAACCAACCAAAAAACCACACCAAAAAATATGCTACAACACCAGATTTTAAAGAAAAAATACTTCTAAATGTAAATGAAAGTGTTCTTTCCTCTATGATTTTTGGGCAATGAGAACACTGTGTTAACAATTTAGGTTAGAAGCACCACCAGGCTGATTTTCTGTCTTTGCCTAAGAAATAAATGAACTCCCCAGCAGAGAAGCAGCTGAATATCTCAGTGCCCTCACACTCCCATGCCTAGGCAGCAACTGAAATCCAAGTGAATCTAAGCCAGATGTCCCACAAAAGCTGATCTTGTTCTTAAGTCATCATTTGTGCTATGATCTCATTCAAAAAGTCCAGTGCAAACCCAAAGATGGCTTTGATGTCTTTTCATTCCCTCCAGAACAACACCTGAGGATAATCACAGCACTGCTTGGAAAGGTAGAGAGAAGAAGAGATGGTATTTCTCCCAAAGAACTTCAAATCTACTTGAAGTCAATTAAGCACTTCATGGAAGGAGCTAAATGGACTGAACTTCCTGAAAGCTTGGCTTTTGAGGGCAGGCATCCAGCAAAGTGTCATGTGCTCCTTCCTATAAGAGACCATTACTCTTCATCTAGGGCTGGTGCCTGAGTGCACCTTTTCTGCTCATTAGACAAATTCCTCTGGAAACAGCTGGATTAGAGCTGGTGCACATGACTCAGTCCTTGTATGGTGTATACCTTCTGTTCCACACCAGTCCAGTCTCTCACAATTGCAATTAGAAACAGAAACTCAAGTAAAACAAATCAAAAAGCAATTTAGGCAAAGCTGGGGGGGTGATTTAAAGTTTGAAGGTGTAATGGATTCACGTCACGTGTGTCTCAGAAGCAATAAATCCTGCTTAGGGAAATGTCTGAGGAAAAAACACTGCTAGGCTATAAAATTCCACCTCGGAGGATTATAAAACAACAGGCACAGAGCAAACATCCTTTCTGAGCATAATAGGAGTGTCAGAAATGATTGACAGCAGTGACAATCTATCACAGGCTGCCGTGTCCCTGCCACAGCGCTGTGCACAGGGCTGGCTGGCAGCAGGGGAATTGTTTATTCACTCCAACACCAGGCAGAGGATGGGACATGTCAGGGGAATAAATGCACCTTTCCTCTCCACCTGCTTGTATGCCCCAATATTGCCCTGTTCTAAAGTTCTTCTAAACCTTCTGATTTTTACATTTTTGTAATGGAGTTTCTCACACACTTTTCATGTAAATAATGATGTTTTGCAATCTTTTCTAGAAGAAAAAAGAATTAAACAGACTGTTAGTTTAACCAGTGTGGTTGGAGAAGTGGCAATTTCATCCTCCAATCCATGGTCACTTTTGGAATTCTATAAATATTGAAGTCCAGAAATAAACTAGCCCTTTTTTGCCTTGGATATCTCAGTATGTGAGTGTCATTCATTTTGTGTCATGTTGCAACACCCCAGCATTATCTCAGCACACCTTTGTCACCATCACATTTTCTGAAAATCCTCTTTGCCCAGGATTCTTCTCATGGGAAGCTGAGAAGCCTCAGAGAAAAGGAAAACAATTCTTATCTCATTTGCTTCTCCTGTGTTGTGCTCACACGTGGAACGTGTTTGGAGATTGTTTACCCACAGGTAATTGTTCCAATGGATTCTGCTGTGAGTTGTTTTCACTCTTTGGCCAATCAGGGCCAAGCTGTGTCAAGGCTCTGGAAAGAGTAATGAGTTTTCATTATTGTCTTTTTAGCCTTCTGTAAGTATCGTTTCTGTATTCTTTAGTACAGTTTAGTATAGTATCCCTTAATATAATATAGTAACATAAAATGATAAGTTGCCCTTCTGAGAACATGGAGTCAGATTCATCATTTCCTCCCTTTGTCTGGGAACCCCACAAACCCCACACACCTTCTCCTTCAGGCAGCACAATTCCCATCCTTGGAGCCCTCCCCCTGCCAGGTGGGCACAGACAGGGTGACCCACGGAGGGAAGGAGGTGTCAGGAATGTGCTGCACTCCTGGGACACCACCAGCAGCCTCTGGGCACAGAGCCCCAGCCCTCACCAGCAGGGAGGGAGATGCTGCTTTTTTCCCAGAGCTGTCAGCCAGCTCTGTGACCTGGGAAATCCTATCCAGGGTGTGGAAGGGATGGAGAGCACCGGGGTCAAGAGATCCTGCAGATTGTAATGGCTTCCATTAAATCACTGTCTTCCCTGGGCTGAATTTGAGCTGACAGCCTATTGCTGAGAGACTCCACACAGCTTATTACCTCTCCCTGCGTGCAGTTTAACACTGCTGACAGGGCTGATGGATCAGCAGCCCCTCAGCCAGCCCACACCACGGCTGCCAGCACCATCCTCCCCCCAGCGCCACCTCATCTGCCACCTGTGCCATTTCTCCCACCAGTGCCACCTCATCTACCACCTGTGCCATTTCTCCCACCAGTGCCACCTTGTCTGCCACCTGTGCCATTTCTCCTACTAGTGCCACCTTGTCTATCACCCATGTAATCTCTCCCCGCAGTGCCACCTCCTCTGGCACCCATCTCATTTCTTGCCCCAGTGCCACCTCATCTGCCACCCATGCCATTTCTCCCCCCAGTGCCACCTCATCTGCCACCCATGCCATTTCTCTATCAGGAGTGCAAAATATGTCCCATTTTCCATGGAGAAAACCCATTTGCACATGGGAGATGAGAAGAATATTTTTCCCCACTCAACAGCTGTTTCTCCATGCTGTGTTTACCAATAAGTGACCTCTCATTTCCCCTATAAAGCCACAGTCACTACTGTCACAGTTGCTTGTACATGACTACCACAAAACTGAGGCATTAAAATCAGTGAAAAGTGGAGTAAATTGAGAAAACAGATGGGCAAAATAGGTTCTTCCAAGCAGCCAAGGGAGAAATAAAAATGTAGGGACTGGGCTGATGCTTAGGGGCACTGAGTGCACATTTTAACTGTCAGAAATCCAGCTGTGAAGCCCCAGGCCGGCTCCCTGGTGCCTCTGCTCCACTCTGATGAGCATCCTTGTCCTTTGAGCTCCCAGTGACACCTCACTGGGAGGGCAGGGACCTGCCCCTTCACAGGCAGATGCACATGGGCCCCAGCACAGGCTCCTCACAGTGTTCTCCAGAGTGGAAAGCTCTGTGTGTTGGTTCAGTGATTCATCTTAAGCCAAAAAAATGACTCAAGATCAAAGTCAGATCCATGGTGGACCCGAAATCTTTGTTTCAGCAACATCTCCTGGTGTGTGTCCAAGCAGAGTTCCAAAAATGTGTCCAGTTTCTCTGCAAGGCAGAAGGGCAGCAGGCACAAGGCATCACTCCCACATCATCCCTGCCTTTTCCAAGCAGATTAATAGTGGCAGAGAAGAGAGAAATTCCCATTAACTGTCCCCTCTGAGCAGCCACTCCTGCTGGTTTAGCAGTCCAGCTGATTTCTAGCCAAAATATCAAACTGGATGTTTTCTCCTCAAATTATCCAGCAGTCAAAATCAGGTCCATGGCAAGAGTCAAAGTGCCAAGCAAGGATTTTAGTTTATCTTTGTACAGAGCCTTGCACAACCGATCTTTCCATAAAATAACTAACAGGGAAGGGAAGGGAAGGGAAGGGAAGGGAAGGGAAGGGAAGGGAAGGGAAGGGAAGGGAAGGGAGATAATTGCATTGGTGATATTTTTTCCTTCTGTATGATTAGAGCCACAGGGCACTCTGCAGTCAGGGTTAGAATAGTAAACGGGTGAGAGGGGAAGGGAAGGGAAGGGAAGGGAGATAATTGCATTGGTGATATTTTTTCCTTCTGTATGATTAGAGCCACAGGGCACTCTGCAGTCAGGGTTAGCACATATTTATATTCACACACTGGCAGGGGGATTCCTCCTTGTATTCC
>NW_005054446.1:844245-847856 GCF_000277835.1 Geospiza fortis
CCTGCCAGACTCATGTTTCTTTCATTCCTCAGAGGATTTATTTTATTGGATTTTTTTACTGGATGTTATCACCTGTTTACTTCCATCCTTCTACTCACCACTACCACTTCCCACCTTGTCATTCTTCCAACTTGAAAATCCCAGGCAAGAAAACATCCTGTCCTTTCTGGGAAGGGATCCAGGCACATCATGAGGATACAGGAGCACTTGACATTTCCCTATTGTTCTTAGCATTTCCTAATCAGTCTCTCTATCACAGGCACCAATTAATATGCATTCAGGACAGCTGATAAGTAGGAAAGCAATTCTTGGGTGCTAAAAATAGAATTCCTGCACAAGGGGATTATCAATAGGTACCTTTTTGCCCCATATTTATTTTTATCTGCCTGCCCTCATGCCTGACTGCCCAGAGGTATTCCAAATATCTGGGAGTGGGACAGGAGTGGATGGGGCTTGGAGCAACCTGGTCTAGTGGGAAGTGTCCCTGCCCAGGGTAGGGGGTGAAATGGGATGAGATTTAAGGTCTCTTTTAACCCAAATTTTCTGCCCAAAATGTCAAGTTGGATGTTCTTTCCTCAAATTATCCACCAGTCAAAATCAGGTCCATGCCAGAGAGGAGTAAAAGGGCCAAGCACTGGATTTCAACTAATCTCTGTACAGAGCCTCACACTGGGAGGATTGCATGGATTTCCGTGGATTCTGTGATTTTATTCCCACCTGAAGGGGAATCTATGGGATCTATCCCCACTATGGTAGCAGATCCAAAGCACAGTCTAACCCCTTGTGTTCCCCATGACACTCCAACAGCATTAACTCTGGTGGTTTGGGGGAAATGGAGGGGACTTGGTTACAGATGTGCCAAAGTGAGATCAGCACCATCCTCACAGAAATGAAACCCTGAGCACAACAGGGAGGGTTTGCTCCCTGTGCACTCCACAGCCTCCAAACCTGGACTGACTCCTGGTGCAAACACACAATATTAAAATACTACTACTACTAATAATACATGTGCTGTTAACAGCAGGGATCCCCAGGCCACTCTCCATGGGCAACAGGATCCCTGCCAAGAGAAGAGAAGAGAAGAGAGAAGAGAAAAGAGAAGAGAGAAGAGAGAAGAGAAGAGAAGAGAAGAGAAGAGAAGAGAAGAGAAGAGAAGAGAAGAGAAGAGAAGAGAAGAGAAGAGAAGAGAAGAGAGAAGAGAAAAGAGAAGAGAGAAGAGAGAAGAGAAGAGAAGAGAAGAGAAGAGAAGAGAAGAGAAGAGAAGAGAAGAGAAGAGAAGAGAAGAGAAGAGAAGAGAAGAGAGAAGAGAAAAGAGAAGAGAGAAGAGAGAAGAGAAGAGAAGAGAAGAGAAGAGAAGAGAAGAGAAGAGAAGAGAAGAGAAGAGAAGAGAAGAGAAGAGAAGAGAAGAGAAGAGAAGAGAAGAGAAGAGAAGAGAAGAGAAGAGAAGAGAAGAGAAGAGAAGAGAAGAGAAGAGAAGAGAAGAGAAGAGAAGAGAAGAGAAGAGAAGAGAAGAGAAGAGAAGAGAAGAGAAGAGAAGAGAAGAGAACCACCAGACTCCATGTGGGAGAACATGAAGCAGAACAGGCCCTGGAGATCTCAGAAGATCTCAGGACAGCCTCAGGCCTCCTTTGCCTGATTTTACAGTAGAAGAGAGAGGAGACCACCCTGTTTCAAAAGAGCCCTTTGACAGAAGCTGTCATTTTCCATCCAGGCTTTGCAAATAAAGACCAAAAGGCAATATAAAAAGATAAATATAATTAATATTTCAAAGGGTGTTTTTGTAGGTTGAAGGAACGACTGCAACACAGCAAAGCTACAGAGAAAGAGATTTTTTTGTTGAAGCAGCAAAGGCACAAAGAAACATCTGCACATAATTTCATGACTTTTAACTGGCATTTTAGAGGTTGGCTAAACCAACAGCTCAGTTGTCTGGCACTTCTAAATCTGGCATTGAGCACAGATGCTTAGTGGACAGATGATTTTCTTTTGGTAGTGCTGATGCTGGATTCCCATCAATGGGTACATTGCTGTATTCCCATCAATGGGTACATTGCTGTATTTTCTCCTGAAATTAAGAGCCATTTTCAACCCTGAATCTGAGGCTCAGCCCCAGCAAAAGCTGCACACTGAGATGTTCTTCCCACAGCTGCAGATTTCAGAAGCCAAAATCAGTTTTAAAGAATCAGCAATTAATGTTCTCCACTGCTAAAACTGCACATAAAAATGACATATCCCTCCAGATGTGTGCAATGTGCCTTCCTCACATCCTAACACACATTTGTGTATTGATTTCCTACCTGTGCATCCATCAGGAGGTGCCTCATCAGCCTCATGGCACTTTTCAGAGATTCCTTCTCACTGGGCAAAAAGGCATCTTCATCCTCATCCAGGGTTTTTGACTTGCTGACAATGAAATGGGAGATCTGGTCATTCAGGGAATGCAGCGATTCAACAGCTGTGGAGACACAGAGGGAAAGCAAGAAACAGGAATGAAACCATGCTGGAGGAGGACAATGTAATTTTTTTCAGTTTGAGATGAGTGTGGTTTGCTCTAGAAAAGAGTCGCTGGAAATAATTGATCCCCATTTCCTCCCCTGGACTCTCCTGAGAGGACCAGCAAAGGCATCATACAGACATACAAGACCCAGAACAACCTGGTCCTGCTGGTGGCAGGATGCCTGGGAATGAGGTTGTGTTGAAGGACTCTTCCAACCCAAATCGTTCCAGGATTCTATGATTATGTTTCTAATCTCAAGTAACAAGTCATGGCTAAAGTGAAAATAAGAAAAGCAGTAGTCAGTCTCTTGACTCGCAGCCCAGAGACCTGTTCCCTCTGATGTGCAGGGAACCAGAATTCCAGACAACACAGAGGAGAGAAGCTGGAAAAATTGGCTTTTTATTAGTTAGAGTAGGAGTGAGTCAGACCAACAACTAAAACATTGCTCATTTTCTTTCTTGGTGATTATTGGTCTTTGAATCACTGTTAATCTCTTAAATTCTCCTTCGTGGGCTCAAACCCCAGGTATTGTATGTGAGATTCTGCTCCCAGTCAGAAATCACCTCCTCCACAGCTCACAGAAATCCCCCAGCAATTTCACACACTTTATGAAGCTGCAATTTATATATGAACCAATGGCCACATTTATTTCCACCCAATGAAAAGCTCTGGACTTCTACAGATTTGAAAAATCTGCGCTGCGATTTTCTCCTCAACCGTGGTGAGTTTGGAGGTTTCATTTTTACTGCTGGCTCATTAAATAAATGAGACCCAAATAATTCTTCAGTGTATTTTCTTTGTGCTGGTGGCTGAGGCAGTGGAGCCCTTTGATAAGCTCAGAGTAACACATCACTGTCACACCCTGAACGTGCTGCACACCCTGGCCTGCTCAGGCTGTTTATGAATAAAGCAATGTGTTATTTAGGGCTCTCTGACAAACTGATCTTAAGAACACAAGGCAATTGAAATATACTCGACCTACTTCTGTCTAAAGAGGATCTTCCCACAAAATTGGAAGTAGTAAAGATTAGTCAGAAACCACTCATTGAGGAGCAAATCTTCCCCAGACAAAAGGGCCATAACAAATCACACTTGTGTCTCCAAATTGCAGGAG
>NW_005054446.1:847895-864014 GCF_000277835.1 Geospiza fortis
AAATAATAAAACAAAATCTGTGCCTGGAAATGCCTTGGAGAGGGGACTGGGAGGATTCCCAGCACTCAGGGTGTTCCTGCACCTCCTGCTAATAGAAAAGGGGTTTGAGGCTCACTGTGGTGGAGGGTCCATTTATAAGCCACACCATAAATCATAGAATGAACCATGGAATGGTTTGGATTGGAGGGGATCTTAAAGATCATCCCATTCCAGCCCTGCCATGGGCAGGGACACCTTCCACTGTCCCAGGCTGCTCCAAGCCCTGTCCAGCCTGGCCTTGGGCACTGCCAGGGATCCAGGGGCAGCCACAGCTGCTGTGGGAATGCTGTGCCAGGGCCAATCTTGGCTGTGTAACAACTGCACTGCTGGGTGGGGCTCATGTGCACCCCACATGTTGTCACAAGGCAGCCCTGTCACTTTAGGACACAAAACAGAAAGACATGGACACTGGATTTTCTGAGGCAAAAAGGAGAGAAGTTTATTTTCTGACTCCAACATTTATAGATTTCCAAAAGTGACAGTGGATTGGAGGGTGACAGTGCCACCTCTCCAATGACACTGGACAAACCAACAGTCCACCAAATTTCTCCTCCTCTATAAAAGAATGCAAAACAATAAGTTATTTGCATAAAGTGTGTGAGAAAGTTTGTCACAAGAATATAAACATCAGAAGGCTTAGGAAAACTTAAAAAATCAGTGTGACACAGCCCAGCCTCATCCTGTGTCCCAAACTCCTCCCGCTCGTGGGCCTGGCCCGTGGAGGCTCCCAGGGCAATGTCTGTTGGAATGTTGGGGGACAGCAGGCAGATGATGCACTTTGGACCTGGTTAACATAAGAGATTTAATAACAGGATGCCTTGGCAAAAGCAAACAGCACTTTGAAAATTAGACCTGGATTGCAAGAAGATTCAATCAAACGGGTTTACCGGAAAAAGAAAATCCCATTAAACTCTGCAAGCAAGAAATGTTGTTATTTGCATAAGTCTGTGTATGTGATTTTAACTAATCATGGTAGTACACAATACTGGTCTCCCTGAACCAGTATATAAGTGTTTGTATCCCACAATAAAATCAGATTCTGATCACTGAGTGGATTTGTCTTTACAAACCAGCTGTGGGTCTGCTGGTAGATAAAACCAGCACTGGCAGATGAAAGAAACAGTGGGAAGGATTCCACTGATTGATGAATGGAAAAAGATACTTGCTTTATTTGATAAACAAAATTAGACACTGAAAGATGAAAGAAACAATGGGGAAGAAAAACATCTAAATTCTGTAAGAATTAAAAATGAAAAGGGAGGGTTATACATTAGAAGGGAATCTTTGGTATCAGGCATTCTGGGAAGTCTGAACCTCTCAAGTACCTCAGCCAATGGGGAAAGAGAGAAGGGGAATGTGGCTGGGAAATTGGGATAAAATGGAGGCTGCATCCTCCAAAAACAGGAGAGATCCCAGGGGAATGCCCCATGGCCTCTCCCTTTATTGGAATAAAGCCAGAAAGGACTCCTCTGCCTCCTTTTGGGCATAGACCTCTGGTGTTTGTGGATTAATTTCCCTAACATCACCACCAACAAATCATCTTGCAATCATTTGTCCTCGCACCAAGCAACACTTGTGAGCCCAGGGAGCTGCAGGTTTTCCATGCAGGAGAGCAGCAGGCACATGGCAGCACACAGGCAGCAGCAGTTTGATTTTCTTATCACTTTTAGACTGAGCTAGCATCTCTATCAGACATGTCAGGCCTGAAAGCCATCTCCCCAACACTAATGCACCAGTATTGATTCATCCCATCCTTTCTGACCAGTCTGGAATTGAGGACAGATCATTTTTTTCCTACTCTGAAGTTTTGGCTGGAGCCCTAAGCCCACATCTGCTTTCAGTAATACAAATGTGCACCAGAGTTCTCCTCGAGCTGATGGCTCCCTTCCAGATTTACATAGACTGTGACCAGAAACTGGTACATGGAGAATTTGTCCCAGGCTTTCTGACTTTAAAGTAATTCAAAACAAACTAAATTATGTTATCCTATATTATTCCAACCTCTTCATCTGAATCTAGAGCTCTCCATTCTCTGATATTTCTTCCCTTTCTCTTTGGGAAGTTTAGTGCTGCTGGAGCAGTATGTGGCACATGAAGCTCAGGGGGGCAAATGCTTCTCTCATTTGTAATTCTTTAGGTTTAGAGAGATGCCAGAGGAATCAGAAAAAATATTTTCCAGCAAGAATGTGGGGAAAGCAGATCAGTATTGACTTGAACCAATTTTTAGAGGGATCTGCCACAGTGATGTGTTTATACTCTGCTTAGCAAAACAAATCTTTTCCCATGAACACAATGGAAACTGTATTGGAAAATAAAATCCTCTGAGGCTTCCTCATGAAAGTAAAAGAGGCATTTCCAAACCTCCAGCCTACACACACAGTGAAAACAAAGCTGAAAAGACCAAACCATTCCTGACACTATTTTTCTGGAAGTCCTGTGTCAATCTGCAACACAGCTTCCAAAGCAGAAGAAATTGGATATTTCTCATTTAAATCAAGAGAAACTTCCTGCCTTTTGCCCACTAAAAATCTAAAGGACAGAGATAATGAGGCAAACCCTTCATCTCTCACAATGTTATGGCTCAGACATTTCTGCTGAACAACACTTCCACTAACCCCGACAGTTCTTTGTGAAAGCATCAAATTCTTAAAGGAAAAAAGTATGAACCTCAGATATAAACACAGGTATGTCCAGTGGAGATTAAAAGATACTTCTTGGTCCCTTAAAATGAAAAAAAAAGAGAAAAAAATGAAGACAGCACCTTTCCCTTGCTGTGTCATTCCCCTTGGCTCGAGGTTGGTAACACATCAGTAATGCTGCAAATGAGACAACAGGCTGAATAAAAGTTACAGCTGTCAAAGTCCTGTCAGCATCCCAGCTTTCCCCATTCCAATTCCATCATTTCCCCACTACGAGGATCAATTTCAAGAGGTGAAGGAACCATAACAATCCTCTGTTAGCTCTTTGGTGTCACCCCAAAAAGAGATCAAATAATCCCTTAGGGGGGCAGAGGTTCTGCCTGCTGCTAGCAGAGAGGATGTGCTGTGCTGAGGTGCTCAGGTGAGGACAATTTGCCACCCCCAGAAGCAAGAATGGGTTGACAAAGTTGGTTTTCTGCAGGGCAGAATCACCAGAGCCTGAAGGACGTGCAGGGGAAAAAGGAAATTGCTTTCTGTCGGAGACGAGGGAAAAATTATACTTGCGCCAAAAACTCATTCAAGGAAGAGACTGAAGCAATAAAGTTGTTCCAGGAGACCCCATTTTATACACTCCAGCTACTGCCCAGATGAGCACAAAATAAAATAAAGCATAGATTATATATCCTGAGATCTACTGACAAAAACCAGCAGAGTCTAAAATTAATTCTCGGCAGCAGGAGTGAGTAAATGAAAGAGGACGGACACAATCATAATTTTATCAAGGGAGGCTGCGTAAGGATTCCTGGGCTGACTCTGCCACATGGAATAGAGAAGATGTTTGAGTCTGACTTTGGTGTGTTGATTCAAAACGCAATAAAAAGGATAGAAAAGGGCTGCTGCTCTTGAGAGCTGCAGGGATGGCTCCAGGAGAGGCTGGACCTGAGGAAAAGCAGGAGCACATCACCATCCCACACACCCAGGGACTGTGGATGGGGCTCTGCAGGAGCTCTCTGCTGTGCAGAGTCCCCAGGCAGCTTCTGGGGACAGAAATGGGGAAAATCTGCTGTGTCAGTCTGCTGGAAAACATCAACAAGAGCAGCCTGGATCCCCCAAAACCTCAGGTCTGATGTGGATGCTGGGTACAGCCAGCTCTCCAAGAGTCAAAAGGAATGAGTCTTTGCCAAGTGGCATCCAGTCCTTACATCCATCTGGATGAATCCATCTGGATATTGTAAAACAGAGAAAATTTAGCATTTATTCCATGAAATGGTCCAGTGGCTTTTGCAAGGGACAATTATTTCTGGCAGAGAGTTTCCAGCAGTGTCTGCAGCCCAAGCTGGGTGCTGGAGCAGGGCACTCAGAATATCAGTGGAAAGGTCTGTTTTCCTTAATGAATTCCCAGAGGGCCAACAAACAACCCAAAGTCAGCTCTCACCACTGGGGATCTGCTCCTGTGGAGAGAGAAGCCAGAGAGGTGCACTGCTGGATGGATCCTTTGCAAACCCATCCCAAGGGAGCAGCGCTCACAGCTCTGCCAGGCAAACCTCACGGGCTAACCAGGCCCTCAGAGTGTCTACACAGACTGGGGTGTGTGTGGGCAAACTGTGCAGTTCATTAGTGTTTCATTTTACCAAAGAACTCCTTGAGCAACAGCCACAGGGGTTGTTTTTGCAGTGAGGGAAAAGAAAATACTCAGAGCACTTCAGGCCTCCCTGTCTGAGCTCTCCCCGTGTTTTCTGCAGGGTCACTCCAGAGCCAGACTGGGGGTTCGGTAGCATGAGGGGCTCCAGAGTGTCCAAATGCCTTCCAGCATCTCCCACAGCATGGAATTATGGAATGGGTTGGGTTGGAAGAGATCTTACAGATCATCCCATTCTACCCCTGCTGCCATGGGCAGGGACACCTCCCACAGGGCGCTCCAGCCTGGCCTTGGGCACCTCCAGGGATCCAGGGGCAGCCACAGCTGCTCTGGGCACCTGTGCCAGGACCTGAGCACCTTCACAGGGAACAATTCCTCCCCAATAACCCACCCATCCCTGCCCTCTGGCAGTGGGAGCCATTCCCTGTGCTCTGTCACTCCATCCCTTGTCCCCAGTCCCTCTCCAGCTCTCCTGGAGCCCCTTTATGTACTGGAAGGGTCTCAAAGGTCTCCCCAGAGCCTTCTTTTCTCCAGACTGCACAACCCCAATTGAATTGTTTATTTATATTTTATGGATTAATAATTTTTTCATTAAATAATAAACCAAATAATTATTTTATAATTAAATTTATTTAATGAAATAATTTATTTAATTATTTATTTATATTTTATGGATGTATATTTTTCCCATTTGAAACCTCTTTTTGAAGAGTAGGTAAAACTGATTTGCTCTGGTGATTGACTAAATTTCTTGAACTCTTTTGTTGTCAAATTATAGCCTTCTGTGTGACTTCAGCCCCATGAATAACGATGGATGCTGTCATTCCCTTGAAGGAGATGAGAAGGGAAAGTTTCCCCCCTGATGCCTGAGCAACCCTCAGGTTTGGGGCATTGAAAGCACAGAGAGACAGACTGCACAAGGATCAGCAGTGTGTTCTGCTTTCTCTAAATCACAGCCAGCTCTCAAATACCTCCTCATCCGCACCTGCAAAACCTTTTATCTGCACAGGTTTGGGCAGAAATTAAGAATGTTCTTGTGAAAGCTCAAAATCCTGCCTTTGGAACCAAAAAATAGCCGGCTCTGCAGCCCTGGAAATTCAAGGCAGTTTGGGTTATGGCGTGGAGATAGTAATGTGTGTAATTATGTGTAAAAATAAGATATTTATACAGCTAAATTATAAATAAAGTCCAGTGTTATTTATATTATTGAGGTTGTTTTTTGCTGTGTCCAAAAAAAGGACATGCAAGACATGCAACAGTTCATTTTTGCCAGATTAATGATTCTGATTAGGAAGCCTTTCCTGCTGTAGCATTTGCTAATTGCATTTGGACAGATCAATTAATTTATTCAGTTAGCAGTAGAAGAAACCTCCCTTTGTAAAAGCCAAGCTCATGAAGTCACAGAGTCATAGAATCATGGAATCCTCAAGGTTGGAAAAGGCCTCCAAGATCAACAAGTCCAACCTTCAACCAGATACCCCTGTGCCCATTAATTCACATCAACAAATGCCATTTCTGCTTGGTTTTTGAACAATTTTATGGATGGTGACTCTACCACTTCCCTGGGGAGTTGTTCCAATGTTTTCCACTCCTACAGTGAAGAAATCCTTCCTAATATCCAACCTGTTCCCCTCTCTTGAGCCATTCTAGCACTCTTTTAACACCTCTCACTCCCACCCAGATGAGAAGCTGATCTGCAAAGCTGCAACATCAGGATCACAAGGCAGAAGCTCTGAGCAAACAGAGCCCATTTTTCTCTACCCAGGAAAATATCCTGCATCTCTGCAGCTGGAAAATCCACCCTGAGCCATCTGCCCCATCCATGTGCTTGTGCCAGACGTTGTTGACAGCCACAGCCTCACAGAAATGCTGGGAAGATCTCAATCTGAACCACTCCAGAAATATTTTCTCCTGTTATTGCTAAGAAGAGACCTACAGCTTCTTTCTTCCTTTGTGGCCTTTAACTTGTTTCAAAGGAGGCATTCAATGAGCCCCCTTGTAGGAATAATTTACCACACCATTAAGTGAAGAAAAAAAATTTCTGGTGTCTGCATTAGGGGCTCAATCACCTTTCAAGAAACACTGCAAATAACCCATTACAGTAATTACTGACGAGCTGGTCTCTCTGGGTTCTGAATGGTTGGTGTGTAACTGGCAAAGAGCTGCATTCAGAGCTTCCCAGATGCAAAAGAAACCCATCAGACCAGTAAATGGCACTAGAGTTCCAGAGGAAAACAAGCTCAGCAATAAAGGTGGTCATTTTTTCAGCTTATTAGTTTCTCTTTACAAATCCGACCTTTTTGGAAATGAAAATAACATCAAGTGGAGCTCTGCAGGGTGGTAGCAGCTTTTTAATAATCAAAGTTTTTCACTGACATCTCCTTTATGGTGCAGAAGCTTCTTTCAAAGTTGGACTTTAAATCACTTCAATAAAAATTTGCATTGTTTTGGTATGTTTTGAATCTAGCAACACAGAAATAAATTTTGTAATTTCTCCTTACATTCCCTCTCCATTAAAAAGCTCATATTTGAGTGGGAAAAGGATGTGAGTTTCAGACCTGTCTGCAAGGACAGATGTCCATATTCTCCTTGGAGGAAACCCCCTGTTGTTAAAAAATTCCTGTTAATGTATCCAAGACATATCTGAAAGGGAAAGAAGAGCTGTTGTATTTTGCTGTGTCTTTCTGAGTTTTTTTTTCAATCATTCCTCTGGAAAGGGCTTTTCTTCTTTGCCTCAGTTTCTTCAGCTGTAAGTCACAGCTAATGATGATAGTGAGATGAAGTTCACTAGAATTTGGCCAAAATTTAAAAAATGGAAAGGCTCAGTGTTTCCTCTCACTAAAACACTGCCAGGATCATTTAGAAAATAAACAATATTTTCCTCTTTGGGTAAAATCTCACTAGAGCTACAAGAACATCATCCAGGTGAAGAAGTGATCCCGCCCCTAAAAAGTCACTTATTCACCACAGCTGTATTAGTTAAACTGCTAAACATTATAATAAAAAAATTCTACTCACTCTAGGGGAAAAAAACCCCCAAATTCATATAAATTGCTGTGTTATGCTTATGATTATGATGGGAAAATGAAGTTGGAGAAGAGGCTGAAGCAGCTGGGACGGGGTCCTGCTGCTTTGGGCAGTGCCTTGAGCTGAGAGAGCCCACGACTCCACCAGCAAACCAGACTGCAAACCTCATGGCTGGGCTGTTGTTTGCAGAAATACTCAAGATGCTGAATTCCCCAGAGAGCTGCAAACTGCCAGGCCAAGAGCAATGTCAAACTTTGAGAAATGTGGCAGGCGTGGCGCCAAACCAGCAAATCCAACTCCTGCAAGAGAAACTCCAATCAAACTTGCCAGGAACCAAAACTACCTTTCCAAAGGCAGACACTGTGGCATTCACATTTTCTGAAAAATCTCTTCGCCCAGGATTTCTCTCCTGGGAAGCTGAGAAGCCTCAGTGAAAAAGAAAAACAATAATTATCTGATTTGCTTCTCCTGTGTTGTGCTCATGTGGAATGTGTTTGGAGATTGTTTACCCACAGGTGATTGTTTCATTGGATTCTGGTGTGAGTTGTTTTCACTCTTTGGCCAATTGGGGCCAAGCTGTGTCAGGACTCTGGAAAGAGTCAGGAGTTTTAATTATTAACCTTTTAATATTCTGTAAGTATCCTCTCTGTATTCTTTAGTATAGTATAGTATTCTTTAATAGTATATAGTATAATAAAATAATAAATTAGCCTTCTGAGAACATGGAGTCAGATTCATCATTCCTTCCTTTGTCTGGGCACCCTGTGAATACAATAGGACACACAGCTGCTGCTTGCTCCTTGCTGTTGGGTAATCATTTATTTGTCACCTCCACGGCTGATGGTGCAACTGTTGTATTCCAGAAACAATAGCTGCTTTATTTAGATAAGAAGGAAGAGAACAGCAGAAATTCTGGGTGCCAGTAGCAGGGTCAGACGTGCAGCTGCTGTGAGCTGGCTCTGGAGGAGCGATGCCCATCTGTGCTCACATTAACAGTCTTGGATAGGGTGTAGGACTGGCTTCCACTTCACACAAAATGAGCTCCAGGGTCTTGGATGGGTCAGCTAAACCCTCAACACATCAGTTGCCATCTGTAAACACACATTCTGCAGCCTGTGGAAATATCACACACCACTATTGTATTTGCAGGGATCCCCTGTGGCAGGGAGGAATGATGAACCTGACTCCATGTTCTCAGAAGGCTAATTTATTATTTTAAGATACTACATTATATTAAAGAATAGTAAACTAAACTAAACTAAACAAACCCTGGCTTTTCTGGGGTTTGAATGAACTGAATGTGTTAGAAGACAACTGAGCTTGGTTTATTTCCCACTAAACATATGGAAGAGACTAAAGTTTTATGTGTTGTTGTGAGTGTTGAGAAACCAATTGGTATTGTCTTGGTAATCTGCTCAGGTTGCAATAATGAGAGAGGGTCACCAGCAATCCTGAAAGGAGCTTGAAAAACAAGATGTAAAATTCAAACATGCTGTGTTTGTTCTCATCAGCTCCTGAGATCTTTGTTTCACCCTTAGGATGGCACTTCTTTCAACCAGAAATGTTAGAAACAAAAGAAAAACCAAACCAAAAAAAAAAGCACCAGATTTGTCACAGCAGAAAAATGTCAATGATTCTGAGACTTCAATGAAGTCATGAAAACTGGCAACCTGCAAATCTCTCCCTGTGTGTGTCTGTATTTGTTCATAGATAAAAGAAGGGATGGAGAATACTGTTGAAGTATTTAAATTTCCTTGGGAGCTGCCTTGAGCAGCTCTGCTGCTTAAAACCTTGGATGTGACACTAACAAAACGCCGGGCTTAGCAATTCTATCTTAGGAAAAACCCCTTTATTGGCAGAGCATTAGAAAAAGCTGAAATTCAAACAGTGGAAACACAGGTTGATAAACCTCGGCTGAGTACAGCGGATCAGAGGGTCAAGTTTTATCAAGCACTCACACAAACCCAGCTGTGTCAGGGAGCCTGGGAGGGGGATTTAGTTCCTGCTGCAGATAAAGGTGATGCTGAGGACCACACCAGATGCTCCATCTGCACTGGCCCTGCTGGCAGAGCCCCCAAGCAGCTTCTGGCTGATAATTGTTTTATTCCCATTTCCTTCTCATCCATTCCCATTCATCCACAGATGAATGAAACAGCATCAATTCTTTTTGAAGATGGAGAAATCCACACCTTTTTTTATTCATTTAAACCATTTAACTCGTGGGATGATGTCACCTATGGATGTACAATACCCTGGATATTTTGGATTAGTTGCAATTTGTGCAGTTTTGTAGTTCCAGTGTCCATTACTACTTGATTTTCACTTGTATCATTGTAGCCAATATCCCCAGTCCTATTTATGTGGAATAAAAATAACTATCTAGAAAATAAAGATAAAATGAGACTATATTCAGCATTTAATAACCCTGACATGATTATATCTTTGGAGCAAAATCTTCACATTCACACTTCTTCAGTGTGTCATTTATTTTTATGGGCTCCGAAGTGAAGAATCTCCTCCTAAAATAAAGCAGATTTTTTTCAGATCACTGTTAGAACTTGTTATTTCTGTAAACTACATCTATAAAATGCAGCAAAAGAGTATTTTTTTTTCCTAAATACTATTACCCTGTGATCAGTTTTTTCTGTATCCACAGCTTCAGACTTAATGTTCTCTGTAAGTAAGAACAAATCATGCAAGCAGCAGGCTTAGAAGTTGTGCCAGGGAATAATAGGAAAAATTTCTTCACATAAAGGGTGCTCAGGCACTGGAATAGGCTGGAAAGTGGTGGAATCATCATCCCTGGAAATATTCAATGTGGATGTGGCACTTGGGGAGGTGCCCACACAGGAAAAGTGTCAAACTCTTCTGCAATTTTTTTTTCCCCACTGAAAAACACACAAGTTTTTGAGGGCCTGTCAATGAGAAGGTTTCCTTTAGAAAACATGTAAGTCCTGATGATGTTTAAGCACATCCTCCTCGAGTGTTAGGGACAGCACTTGAACAGGACTCAGTGGGCACTTCCCATTTCTTTTCAGTCATTTTGTTTTCATTCTACCCGAGCATGATCATCTGTCAAAATTATGACAGCAAAAAAATCCCAACAAGCAGTGAATTCAATAGTAATTACAGAGTATTCAAATGTTTGTCTCAGTTGGAATCATTATTTCTTATCTATTAGGTTTTCTGGATGTTCCTGTGAAGGTGCTTTCAGCTCTCTTGTATCCCATGGGATGTGCAGTGGGGAGGCAGCACCTCCTCACTTTTTTTCATGTAGGAAAGCCTCATGTGACACTAAGTGGATTTTTCTTCCTGATGACCAGGGGCAAATAATTTGTTTCTAAATTTCCCTACCTGCAGAAAACATGTCTTCTTTGTTTTGGGTTCCCTGGGTTCTGTGATTTAGCTTTGAACCTTGACTTCATGGCTGAGCAATTTCATATTTAAATTACTCACTCTGCATTTGTAAACTTTGCTTGTGGCATTCATTTCAGGAATTTGAAAGCAGTGCAAATCCCAAATATCCCTGTAGACAGGGATGACATATATTGCATTAACCTCCTTTCCTCACTTTCATCTGTAGCCTTTGCAGCGGGATTGTTCGGCAAAGCAATGAAATTAATAAAGGACAAGAGGAGTAACTGTCACCAGTGTGGGACTGGGGCAGCATCAGTTTCTCTGGGTCTGGATTGAAGGCACTGAGACAGTAGTTCATGTTCACACTCAGGTGTTTATTATTTCTTATCAGTGAAACAGTCTCACTACTGTGAGTTCTGCAGCTTTTCATTAGAAGGCACAAAATGGCCAACAATCTCTTGGTACAAGGGCTTTTAAGACTGAACTGTCCAATTAAGAACTGATACCTGGATTATTTCCCCTTTTAACCCAATAACTGATCCCAAAAAGTCCCCAATGCAGACTTTTCTGCCCAGTTACAAAATGCCACCCAAACCCATGAAGAAGGAGGAAGAAGAAGCATGAAGAAGAAACCCAGGACAACACCCTGTGCCCTCCATCTTGCTCCCATCCACAACATACTAAAAACCCCAAAACCTCAATTTCTCACCAAGTGATACACCTACACTACTCTCTATAATCTATTTCACACTTTTGTGGGTTCTGGTCTATATTGAACTCTGGGAAACTTTCTCCATGGATGAGGGTCAGAGTCGGTGCTGCCCTGGGGGTGAGCTGCTCCCAGAGCAGACAGAGAAATATTCCCAGTGCCCTGGGTTTCCACAGGGCAGCAGCATTTTGCAGGCAGCACTTGGGAGGGTTGGGGTTTTCCAGCAGTTGTGTCCCTGTGCCAAGTCCAAGTGCAGAGCTCGGGCTGCAGCCAGCCCAGGGAGAGGTGAGATCACTGCAGTGCCCTGGCAGGTCCAACCACAGCAGCAGCAGAGCAGGAGATATTTAAAAGCCTCCCTCTTCTCTGTGACATGGATTATTAGGTAAATAGAAAAGGTTTTGATAAAAACATTCAAAACCCCCTGAAGCAACTCAGGGACTTGTTCTGTTTTGAAATATGCCCTGAGTTCTTGGGCTCCTGACGTCACTGAGGCATTTCAGTGTCTAACTTGCTTTTCAGGATGGAGCTTAAGTACTCAAAGGGACAAGTCAAGGCAGTGATCCAGACCTGGGTGTCTAGCCTGTGATGGGTGGGACATGCCCCAAAATGAGTCATGTGGAAGCACACTGACCTGCTGCCACGCTCACCCTGCCCTGCAGCTGACAAACACGGGGGCTGAACACATCCTCCAGCCTCACTGCTCCATCCTCAGGAGCTCCAACTTCCTTCCCTTGGGGGCAATGAGAATGACACAGTTTCTGAGAGCCTTTCATCTTTCTGAGCCTCCTGAACCTGTGTAAAGCTCAACATTAGCATTTAAAGTTAATTCTCCTGTTACTAACCCAGCCCATCGCTCTGCTCCCCAGCAGCTGCCCAAGGGAACAACCATTCTCTTTGGCACAGAATTCTGATGGATGAAGGGAAAGCATTTAATCTTGACACTTGATTGACAGAAAGTGTCCCTGCTAATTATGGCCAAAAGACAGGAGAGAGGAAAGTGATAATACAGTTCCATCAACTGATTTTGGTGTCATATTGAGGGTGTCTGGAGACCACACAGTGCAAGAGATTTATTTACTCTATTTCCTATAAAGTCAGGGTGAGATCAGCACTAAGTCTGCTCAACTTCAATACCAGTGCATAATGTTGTGTTGTGTAAATAAGAAGCAAGCCCTGAATAGCTCCAGCTGCATAAGAGGCCACCTCTGCTCTCTCCAGTGGAGCTTCAGGGTCTTTGGTGGACTTCATCCTCATCAGTGCTGACACATCAGAATGATGTGTCTTTCCTCTAAATTGCTTTTTCTCAATTTCTCACCATGATTTCAGAAGTCCAGCCTGACATGGGGCTGCATCAGCAGCACGTGGGTGAAATGCTGGGCTCCAGACACCCAAGGGACTTCTCTGCCAGCTTGGGGAATGGAAAAGCACAGGGAAACCTGAGCATAAGGAGGACCCCTGGTCTTTAGAAACCCCATCTTCATGGGGGTGTCCAGCATTTTCCTTCCACCCACACATCAGAAATAAAGAAGAGGAACTGCATTGTTTGCCTGGTGTCAGATCCAGAGCAAACACTGGACAAAACCCATCCTTGCAAACCAAGTCTCATTAAGCCTGTAAGAAGTCAGTGCAGGGTTCCTTGGCTCCCCCCTACAAATACCACACCAAAAGAGGCCCAAGGAAATTCCTACAACAACAGAGGCATTTGGTTTCATCCCTATGGATTTCTGCACCTCATTAAAAAGAAAACAACCCCAAAGCTGTTTCCTGCCTCCCCAGTGAGGCACAGTTCCCTCACCTGAACATCTCTCTTCTTTCCAGGTTTGCCATGGCAACGAGAGAACTGCGTATTACCAGTGTAAAACAGATGGGTTGTGCTTTTAAATTGTCTCTGTGTCTCTAGCCAGGTGATGATATCTCCTGGATACCAGGCATTTAGGAGCAGGAATACTCTGCAGCACAGCCAGTCCCAGACTGCAAATACGTAATGGGCTGCAGGCCCCTGCCCAGGGCAGGAGGGGGGTCTTGACTTCAGAAAACGAGGGCTAAAGTGGGTAAAAAACAGGGGAAATTGGATTCCCACGTCATTTTGCCAAGGGCTGAGCCAGGCAGGCTGAGAGCAGAGCACACCCTGCTCTGGACAAGCCAAGAGGCTGCAGCACGAGCGTTTCCATCAGGGAGGGAGGATGCCAAACTGCAAAAGGACATCGTGAGCCAAGCCAGGGTTTCTTAGCAACAGCATCGAATACAGGGCCATTAACTCCTGCTAAATTCCTCCTGCTAAAGCCTGAGCTGGAGAAACCTTCAGACCCTTAGTGGTAGCTGGAGTTGAGCTGTGTTTTGTTCAGTCTGATAAAAAGGGAAACCAAAGGTAGCCACTTCAAAGCAAAGACTATAAATGACTGCATTTTGGGGAGGTTTCTCTGGATATCCCAGAGGTGCTGGACCTGCACCTGGTTTGTAATTAGGCTATGGATAGATGCTGAGGCAGGTCTACAACTGCTCAGCTGGAGCAGCTCTTGTGTTCTGCTGGAGGATCGGTTCGGCCAAGAAGGCAACTAAAAAGCAGCTCATAAAACAGACACAAAAAACCCAACACAGTCAGAGACTCAGAGGGCAAGCAGTGATTCATGTATCACAGCAGTTTGATTTTCTCTGGCAAAGTGCTTCGTATTTGTGGGCTCCCCTGACTCATTTTGTTGCCACTACTCCTGATTTACTGGTGGCACAGCAGCTCAAACAACAGCCAGACCAGAGCAGGTGACCAGCAGGCTCCTCCTGTTCCCTTTTCAGCACCATTTGCAATATTTCCATTCTGATTGTAGCAGAAAGCAACGGTGACTTTATTTCACCCCTAAGTAGCTCTTTATTTTCTCACAGCCCAACTGCCTGAACAGCTCTGATTTGGTTTTGGGAAAGCTGCAGCTTAAATGCAGCTGAGCTCAGACTGAAAACACCATTTGAGAATCAAAGTGTGTACTTTTACCACATTTCAAAGACAATTTTTAAGACACTCCCGGGGAGGTGGGAGACAGAGTCTGTTTGAAGTGTTCCAGAGTTGGAATGTGTGGAGCTGGTGGCACTGTGCTCACACAGAAAGCACAAACACACACAGGGTATCTCTCTGCAGTGTTTTAAACATCACATTTTCACAGTCTAGTCAGACTACACATATCCTTCATGTTTCTCATTAAAAGGGCCCTTTTGCTGCTGATCACTGAGTTATCATCAGAGGTTATGAAGTTGATGTGAAGGAAAAGGCAAGATAAGTACATTTGTAGGGTCTCTCAGTGCACTGGAAAGTTCCCTTCCTTTAAAAGTTCAGCTCATTTTGGGTCGTCTGTACTAATTTTTAGGGCTCAGCTCTTGCTCTTCCTCTGGGACAAAAGGGAAACCTGTCCCAGATGCCGTTTTCATTCAGCCTGTGACACACAGGTGTTACTTTTATCCTGAGACAAAGACACCTTCCAAAATTTTGCTGTGATTTTGATTCACGTCTCTGTATTAATACCTTTTGAAGAAAGCAGCTTAAAATTACACTTCAAAACACTGCCGCTGGTATTTTGACATGGATAGATTTAAATCCACAAAATAACACACAGCACAGAAGTAGCCATGGTCAAGAAGTAATTTGCTGGCACAATCTACAGCACCATCTGCCTAAAGCATATTTAGGTGCCAATTATGGTGCTCAGGACCTCTGGATCCACCCGATTCTTTCCTCAGCTGAGGAGCAAATCCTCCCAATCCCTTTGTAATTTGCATGAGAAGTCAGGATGATAAACTCCTTAATAATGCCAGCAGATAGCAGGCATGGAACTAGAGGAGATACAGGTTTCTTTAATGAAAAGAACATGAGGTTCATCATGTTTTTGCTATTAAACTCTGACGAGATTAGGCTAATGAAAAGCAAAACCAGCCTCCCTCCCCCCAGGATTGCTCCTCAGCCTCAGAAATGTTTGCAGTGAGAACATCAGACATCTTCTCATGGGTTTTCCTCCTTGTGTGACAAGCACAGCACTGCCACCACCACCACAAATTAACTCTGAGATGTAAGACCTCAATCTTTTGGCTTCTTTCACAGCCTCCTCTTGTTACTCTTTGTAATGACTTTTATTTATCTGTTCAAAATAAATAATTATAATTTAAATATAAATAAGTATAAAGGAGAACTGCACACATAAGGCTCTTTTTTTTTTTGCCACATCTTAAACACCTCAATAGCTCCTGTCCTGGGAAGAGCTTTCATTAGCACACATTTCCATACCAAGATGAAAGAAGTGTGTGAGGTTAAAGTTTTCCCTGGAAAAGGAGATGATCTCCAGCTGTTAATGCCATTATGTTCCTATTCATTAGCATCTCTGGAAGCTGACAAATATGTTCTTAATGACATTTTTTCCCCCTTAATGCCTTTTAAAGTATTTTTCCCTTACTGCAGTGCTAATAAGGTGTAAAAGTCCTGTCCTGAAACCATTCACGCCACCACAGCTCACGCTCTGCTGCAGTTTTAATGGCAAAATTTTCTAACAAATGCAAATCAAGCAAAGTATTTAGTGCTACTCAGAGTCAACATGTTCTCACATTAAAACGTTCCCCAACCTATTTAGTCAAGATTTAACTTTCAATGTAGTTTAAATAAAAATGTAGAGGTGAATTTCAGTAAGAACTTTGCTTGTATCCAGGTAGTTTTTACTGCCACAACTCAGCTGGTA
>NW_005054446.1:864031-877861 GCF_000277835.1 Geospiza fortis
AATATATATATATATATATATATATATATTTTCATGCTTTCTGTGTAAGCACAGAAATCTGAGAATGTAGCTTTATTGTTCTTCCAACTTCATCTTCTGAAGTTGCCTCAAATAAAAAAAAAGAAAGAGAAGTTATGAATTAATAAAAAGAGGGAGAAGTTATGAATTCATAATAAGGACTACAATGGGCTTAATCCAAAATAAGGTTCCTTTTATACTGAGTATCACCAATTTCTGATATATATATATATATATGTGTGTGTGTGTGTGTGTGTGTGTGTGTTTATAAATATATATATAAAATAAAAACAACTCTACCAGCTTCAGAACTACTGGCCATGTGGAACAGCATTCAAATTGAAGCAACTCTATTTCATATTTCTTCTGCATCTGCTTGCAAAAAGAATCAATTAGATAAATGTGCTGCTAAGGTATCCAGCAAATACTGCAGTTTGCTCTGTCGTTCTCCAGCAAATCAATGATCTCAGAATTGAAATAAATCTTTTTGTACATTTTGGACAGTTTTATAATTTAGAGGCAGATTCCAGCAGGAAAGCCTTGCATCAATGCAGCTGTTTGGGGAAGATGGATGTTAGCACAATGTCAAATCTAATCAGGAATGACACGCTGCTGTTATTTGATTCTGCTTATCAAAATTATTTATCTGCAATTGTTACTTTTTGCAAAATGCTGTAAGGTGGAACATTTGTCAGTACTATCAATGAGGGAGAAGTGTGATTACACACAATTTCCCCACCTCCAGACCATTCAAGCAAGTGCTTATTTTAATTCTTTGTAAGTGCAGCATTTGAAAGCACATTTAAGTGTTTTGCTGAAGTGGGATCTGGATAGTGATAAATGAATCATTACGAGGACAAATTACCAGAACTGGGTCATAATCGACCACACTATGCAAACTCCAGAAGTGGAGTGGGGAAGTGAGTGACTCACCCATGATAACAGGGAAGAGACTGATTAGTGCAAATGAACACAAAGGGCAAATGTGAAGCTATTCAGAATATAATTTGAAGAGTTCACAGGTCTCCCTGACCTCGAATGGGTCCTCAAATGGTTTGAGGAAATCTAGGAAAAACAAAGATTACTGATCCCCATTTTGCAAAGTGTGTGTGTGCTTGGCATGAAATGGGCAGAATAATTGGGGAACAGCAGCCTGGCTGGGAATGTCCCAGGAAACACCACCAGGGCTTTGGCTTTGGGAGAGAGGGGCAGGGAGGTGGGAACAGGGACAGATTTTATTGTAATCAATAATAATGATTACAATAAAAACAAACACTCCTTGCTCAGCGCTTGAGCTCCAGGGGAGGATTCCCTGTCCTGTGCTGCTTTAAGGTGCCCAGCATGAGGGAAACAAAAGGTAAGAACATGGAACAGCAGTGCAGGTGCTCCTTATGCCAGTTATTCCCATAAGCAAAATTACCTTGAGGAAAAGAGGAGGCCATTCAAATGAGGCTTTTCATGAAAAAATGATCCACCTTTTCTATCAGCTGCAGGATAGTCCACACTGCAGCTCCCCTCATTGCCCATGGGTTTGGCCACCCATGGCTCTGTGATACCAGACAGGACAACTCTGCTCTGCTCCTGCACTGAAATCTCCCTGACTCCTGGCAAACTTCCATTTTGGCTGGTTTTCAGCCAAGGAACACTACAGAGCATCCACAATGAGGACTTTTCTGCCCAATTACAAAATGCCACCCAAACCCATGAAGAAGGAGGAAGAAGAAGCATGAAGAAGAAACCCAGGACAACACCCTGTGCCCTCCATCTTGCTCCCATCCACAACATACTAAAAACCCCATAACCTCAATTTCTCACCAAGTGATACACCTGCACTGCTCTCTATAATCTATTTCACACTTTTGTGGATTCCAGTCTATCTTGAAGTCTGGGAAACTTTCTCCATGAATGAGGGTCAGAGTCAGTGCTGCCCTGGGGGTCAGGGCACCCCAGAGCAGACAGAGAAATATTCCCTGTGCCCTGGGTTTCCACACCCTCCCTGCTCAGATCCCAGGCCAAGGTAATCCTGCTTCACTCAGAAAGGGAAAGCAAGAGGGAAAAGCATCATCCTGGCTGCCCACCTTTGGGTTTGACATCTGCCATTGAGAGGAACGGTGGATTTGTCTTTACAAACCAGCTGTGGGTCGGCTGGTAGATAAAACCAGCACTGGGAGATAAAAGAAACCATGGGAAGGATTCCACTGATTGATGAATGGAAAAAGATATTTGCCTTTACAAAGAAACTTTATGTTTGCAAATAAATGAAATTAGACATGGCAAAATGAAAGAAACAATGGGGAAGAAAAACCCCTAAATTCCATAAGAATTAAAAATTAAAAGGGAGGGTTGTACATTAGAGGGAAATCTTTGGTATCAGGCATTCTGGGAAGTCTGAACCTCTCAAGTACCTCAGCCAATGGGGAAAGAGAGAAGGGACATGCACCCAGGGAATTCGGATAAAAAGGGAGGCTGCATCCTCCAAAAATGGGAGAGATCCCAGGGGAATGCCCCATGGCCTCTCCCTTTAGTGGAATAAAGTCAAAGGACTCCTCTGTTTATGTCCTCCTTTTTGGACATAAACCCCTGGTGTTTGTGGATTAATTTCCCTAACAGCCTGATGGCTGAGGGCCCTTTCTGGCTGCACACAAAGCCCAGATGTGGCAGCCCCCACGTCTGACTCCCACTGAGGGACAGCAGGGTTGGGAAGAGCTTTGCATAGACCCAAGCACAGGCTGGAGGAGGATGTTGTCAAAATAACCTCCAGAAATAAAACAGAGCAGCAGCTCCAGGGACAAAGCTTTTCATCCCAGCCCTTCCCTAATCACACGTAGAGATGACACAAAGTTTCAGACAGGGGAATTAATTACTCTGTTATCCAGCTCCATTTAATGTGGCTGTTGCTTTCTTTTGTTGATAAGGAGCAAACAATAAGATTTTGCCTTTCTTGAGGAAGCCTCCAGCCTGTTTTCCTCTGGTTCCTCCTACACATTGCTTTTACTCTAATAGAAGTATCTGATATTTTTTTATTTGAAGGGGTAAAATAATAAACATGAGATGAAAAAGGAGAAGGACACCCTTTTGGCTGGAAATCTGAGAATGCAGCTTCATTGTTCTTCCAACTTTATCTTCTGAAGTTGCCTCAAATGAAAAAAAGAAAGGCAGGAGCAGCTAGGAATTAATAAAAAGCTCTACAATGGGCTTAATCCAAATTCAGGTTCCTTTTATACTGGGTATCAACAATTTCTGATATTTTCCCTAAGTTGCTTTCATAAATTCTCATATGGCTTAATTAATTATGGGACCTCCTTGTGGCATTGAGATAGGAAAACAAAATAGGTGAAATATTCTCCTCTGGTTAAACTGGTGCAAACCCAGACATTATTTCTTGCTTGATGGGTTATGATTTTCCAGGATACATAGCAGAGTGCAAGGTGGGGGATATTATGTTATGTTATGTTATGTTATGTTATGTTATGTTATGTTATGTTATGTTATGTTATGTTATATTATATTATATTATATTATATTATATTATATTACATTATATTATATTATACTTTCAGGCAATACAACCCATACTAACTCCTACACCTTTTGAGGTCAAACAAGCTCAAGTGGCCTAAAATTGCCTTATCATTAATGCTTTTTTGTGCCCAAGAAATTAAAGGTAATTGGAGGTATTTTCATTTTAAACAAAGGGCTGCCAACCTGGAAGAAAAAAAAAAGAAATTCAGATCTGAATTAACATTTGCATAGGCCAAGGACTGACCTCTTCCTCTGCCAAGGCTGCTGTGTGCAACAATGAGCAAGGAACAGGCACACAGGAATTATTCATGAAAGGATCTTTAAGGGGGGAGAGGGACTTTCTTATAACTTCATGCTTTGCTCATTGAATTTCAAAAAAAAAATGAATAAATGAGCACAGGTGGAGCTGAGCAGAAGTTCTGGGGGGAAGCTGGAAGGCAGGACACAGTTTTGCATCTGGAAAGAAGTGGAGAGGACCTGTTCAGACCAGAGTTCACCAGCAGCAGCAGGGCAGACTGTGCTGCTGTTTTCCAAAGAGAAGGGCAAGGTTCCTCCTGGAAATTCAGCTGGGCAGGGCTTTACTGGACTGGCTCCAGCCAAATTTGGGACTCAGGACAGCACAGGTGTTGAGAGCAAATCTGATTCATTACCAACTATTTCACCCTGTGTGTAGCATTTAGAGGTCGGTGATACATCCAGAGGGAAATATAGCTTGGGTATTAGGAAAAAGTTTTTCACAGAAAGGTGATAAAGTTCTGGGATGGCTGCCCAGGGAGGTGGTGGAGTCCCCATCCCTGGGTGTGTTTAACAAAGCCTGGATGTGGCACTGGGTGCCAGGGTTTAGTTGAGGTGTTGGGGCTGGGCTAGACTCGATGATCTTGAAGGTCTCTTCCAACCCGGTGATTCTATGTGTGAATCAATGTGTGAATCTATCTGTGAATATTAAATTAGTGCACACACAGTGCCCACACCACTGCTCTCCTGACCCACAAACCCAGTCACTCCACCATCACTCCAGAGTCCATAGGAGTGTATCAGCCTGTGCTTAGGTACATCAGCTGTCCCCAGCACCAAGAGGAGGAGCTCAAAATTTCTCTTTTAAATTATTTGAGCTGCACTTGGTGCCTGTGGTGATGCCCTGTGAAGGCTGAGCTAGAACAGAGACTAGACAAAGCTAAAGAATAAAGTAGGGATTTATTAAGAGGCCTCAGTGGATACACCTTGGGCAGTACAACTTAAAATAGCCACAAAATGGACGACCAGTCATGAGGTTTCACACTTTTATAAGGTTTGGTCCATTTGTATATTGGAGTTAATTGTCCAATTACATCTCTAGGTTATGAAGTCCCATCCTTCTTGTTTTTCTCTCTTCATTCCACGTTGTTTATGCTCTTGGGCCTGAGGTTTGGATCATTTGTCCTTGGTCCCCAGCTAGAGAAGGAATTGCTTTTTCTTCCTGCTCTGCTCTGCAGAGCTCACCATTCCCTAATTCCACTAAAGCAGAACAGAATCTGAAAAATATAAAAGCTAAAACCTGAGGCATCAGTGGAGATATTTGTGGCTGAGCCTGTGGTGGATTGAAGCCACTCCAGAGGTCAGAGCCTGCTGGGTCCCCTTTCTACAAAGGATGTGCTGCCCTTTGGAGTGAGACACCAGGAACAGTCTCCTCCATCTCCCTGCCCCTGACACAGAATTCATTTACTGCAAGGAAAGAAGTGCTGGCACTCACAGCAGTGTCTCTTCTTTTTTTCTGCATTGTTGGGCTCTGGGGGTTGGGTGGGATTTTTTTTTCCCCATCTGTTTGATTTCTCTCCTTGTAAGCACTTGACCCCTTGGAAATAAAAGAAACAAAGCCACCACATTCAGACATGGAGATAACAGAGCTCTGAGGAATGGGGAAGAGCAGGAATTGACAGAGATGAGCATCTTCTCAAAGCAGGAACCAGCCTGATAGAAGTTCAGGGATGCAAGGCAGGTTCCCCCCACCAGAATTGCCCAGCAGCTCCTGGGAGGAGGATGCCCCACATTCAGGGTGGGTTCAGCTGGGGATCACCCCCAAAAGAGGAGCAGTGACATTCCTCCATGAATCACCTCAAAATTCAGAGGAATCAGTGTGGACTGCTCCAGACAGCCCCTTCCCCTGCATTCTGATCTCATGGCGGGGTAGGACCGTACAATAAAAATCAAAGCAAAGAATAATAAAATAAAGTTTAGGGAAATTTTGTGCTGCTACTCTGCACATTCTTATTTTTGTGAAAACTATAGATCTGGCTCTGTGTGTATCTGTAACACCCATTTTCAGAAGAGTGTTTTTCTTGACCCCATTTCTTGATGGTTGGGATTTCTTCATGCCCAAGTGCATTGTTTTGCTAATGTGTTCCTTGCCAAACTGAGTGAGTTTGCTCTGAACTTCACCCCTCCAAGTCATGCTTTCTGTTAATTTTTCTCACAAGCCTTTCTGCTAACAGCATTCTTCAGCCTCCTAATAAATCACATTTATTAAATAGCAGTAAGAAAGGAACCCACTTTAGGTTCCTAAACACCTCCTGTAACAGTGAGAGCAAGCAGACGCCCAGAATCTTGTTTCTTTTACTTTTACAAACAACATACCAAAGGCCTGACACCTTTTTATAGCATCAGTGTGACCTCCCTCACTTCCCCCAAGGAGTGACTTCATCCCTAAGCAATCTGGGGGCTGTGGATGCACCGAGCACGAGGCTTCCACAGTGCATTAAAATGTAATATTCCATGGGCTCTGATTTATGGGCTGTCACTTAGGGCAAGGCATCGTGCATCTTAATTGGCTGCTCCTTTCCAGCTACTTGGTTTGTTTGGGAGATGAGGAATTTTGCACCCACCATAAATTTTCATGGCAAGACGGGTCTTTGAAAGGCAAAGGAGTTAAAAATGTAAAAATGAAGCAGCCAGAGCTGCATCTCTAACAGTCTCTCTGTGAAAGGCATGAGAATGTATCATAGGAAATAATTATGCATTTTTCTTTGCCTGATTTACAACATCCAGGGCTTTCCCTGATGGAATCAACTCCATGAGTCCATAGAAAAATCAAATCCACACCTTTGCAGCAGCCTCAGGGAGCTCAGTGACAACAGAAGATCTCCAAAAGCTCCACGGTCACAGAGATTATTGGCTAATTACAAAAATCCACAACAGATCCACTGACAAATTTTCAAAAAGCTTCAACTTTTTATTTGCCTCACATCTGACAGGGAACGTGTCACCTTCAGAGTGCAAGATCCTCAAAACCCTTAAATCAGACAGAAATATTGTGAGTGCTGGCAGGGTCCTCCTTGAGGAGACTTTAATCTTCTTCAGCCACATGGATTTTCAGTTAAAAACTATAGATCTGAAATTACAAACTCTGGATCAAAGGAATGCTTGTCCAACATGAGCAGAAAGGAGTTAATTGTACAGACAACAGGCCCATGAGTCAATTACAGAGCTGTTAATTACAGATTTGTACTCAAAACCCATTTCTGACCCATCCTGTGAATAAATTATGTATGTATGTGTTTTCCATGACCCTCCTCCTTCTCAAGACACTTCAGAATTTTTCTGTATCTACACAATGACAACAATCACTCCCTGGTGTGGCACTTGAGGCACGCTTGGCTGAGACCATCAGTTCTTGGGGTGAAACAGCAGGAAATGGGGGTTTGCTGTGGTGGGTTGGACAACTGTGGTACTTGCTGGGTCCCCAGGATGGAGGAGGAAATGATGAATCTGACTCCATGTTTTTATAAGGCTGATTTATATTCTATTCTATTCTATTCTATTCTATTCTGAATGCTATACTAAACTCTACTAAAGGATAGAGAAAGGATAGACAGAAGGCTAAAAGAAAATAATGAAAACTCGTGACTCCTTCCAGAGTCCTTGACACAGCCTGACCCTGATTGGTCATTAAGTCAAAACAATTCACATAAAACCAATGAAACAATCACCAGTTGGATAAACAATCTCCAAACCACATTCCAAAGCAGCAAAACACAGGAGAAGCAAATGAGATAATATTGTTTTCCTTTTTCTCTGAGGCTTCTCAGCTTCCCAGGAGAAGACATTCTGGCAAAGGGATTTTTCAGAAAATGTGACGGTGACAGACAACCACCCCACCCCCAACACCCATTTGACCACCTCAGACCTTCCCTTTGTTTTTCCAAGCCTTGCAGCACCTGGCTGAGCTGGAGAAGGTGTTTCTGTCTGTCTGTCCTTTGGCACATCGATTTCTCCACAGCTTTATCCCTCTGCCTTGTCCAATGACTTCACGCAACCCAAACATTTCTTTTGTATTGATTTAGTCTCTCTGTTGGACTATTTGATTTTTTGTTTGGTTGCTTAATCCTTACAATATTGATATTTTTCAGGCTGGCGGCCAAATAAAACCTTCAGAGACACATGAAGTACATATTAGGAGTCTCATTGCCCAATAAATTAAAGGTACAAATTATACAACCAAATCTGATGAGCATGTCATTACAGATGTCACATTTTGGCACCATGGTGCTTTACAAAAGAGACTTATTTCCATTTATTCTTGCGTGGAATTTAAAATTCCAATCAGCAGAACAACAGAGAGGGATTATGTTACCTTGGCCTTGAATTCAATTGTAATTTTAGTTCTATTAAAACTCCAAGCTTGCACAATAAAATAATTGTGTGTATTTGATTAGGATCTTAATGACATGTTTGCCTATTACTCCAGCTGTTTTAAAACTTAAATAAGCTTTCTATCCCTTGGAAAATTCAGGGAGACAAGATGGTATTTATAGTATTGAGCAGAAGTTTAAATGCAAAAGACACCAAAGGGAATTGAACAATCCTGACACAAAGACATGATTTTCTCAGCATTTTGTCCGAGTCCTACTGAAAAAGCAGAAATTAACTGACACAAACCAAAACTACACTTGACCTCTGAGATTTGTGGTGGTCAGTTTAATTAGTCCATTAAAAATTAAATGTTACTATCAGTTTGAGCAAGCTCACACTTTGCTGTGTCTGGAAACAGTTTGGAGAGGTGGCAGATCTGGAAGCAGCCTGGCATGCCACACTTAGTGACAATAAATAGCTTTTGGCCTGGCAGGCTGATCCCCACGTAGTCTGTAAGACTGCTCCTATTTAGAGGCTATTATTAACCTCAGAGGGTGTCTTGGGGCTGCTTAGCTGGAGTCACTGGTCCAGCAGTGTCCTGCTCTCCAGCACAGAGTGATGCCAGTGCACATGGCTGCTTCCCATGCAAAATTCATTGGGAACAAGGGAGGAATTCACTCCTTTCTTTCATTGCTTTGTGTCTGCTTGATCGCTGCAAAAGCGCAAAATAAAAAAGTTGTGTGTGTGTGTTTGGAGGTCTGTGTGTGTGAATCTGCATCCTGAGATATCAGGGAGGATATATTAAATATATTAAAATATAATAATTATCTATTAACATAATATTAAGGTACTGCTTCAAGTCCTGGGAGGCTGCAAGCCTGGCACATGGCATCTCAGATAAAGTCAGTTTTTACTGTCTCAAGACTAAAACATGTGGCTGTAGAGGGTCTGTTCTCTCTTCTGTCTTTAAAGCTCAAAGCCTTGGGAAAATTTGAGTTTTCAACAGCTGAGGAAGCAAGTCCAGCACTATTTAAAACCTCCTCTCCCCTGGGCTCTCAGCATTGGAAAACCCAGCCCTGAAGCAGGTAAAGCTCAGCTCACAAAAGCTGTGCCTGGGGTACCTAAAGGATCTCCTATAGCCACAGCTCATATTCAGAGAGTATTTAGTGTACACATCATCAATTCAAGATGAAATATTGAGTAGTGCTGCCAAAACTCAAGTGGGGAGTGGTCATATAAATATCTATGACAAGGGCAGATGGATGTGCAAAGCCCAGTCTCTAATTCCAGCAGATTTCAAAAAAATGTAGCCTGAAAGTTAAATCTTATTTGCAGAAATGTGATATTCACAACAACTCTATCACCTCTGAGGGCTCCTGCTCTTCTCTGACTTTCCTTGGTGAGCTCTCAATTCCTTTTCTCCATTCTAGTTTTAGAGACAGAGAAAGAAAATCTAAACAAATGAACTTTGTGTTTTAAAAGCTTAGCAAAGGTTCAGGGTCACTCCTTGGTCTACATAGATACATCAGTCATCGAGGTTTAATAACTCAGGTTCTGTGGTAGACAGTATTTAAAGTCAGAGAAACCCAACAGACATAAATCCTCATCAAGTCAGACTGTCCTATTTTCTTTCTGCCACAGAATTTTTCTAAAAGCTTCGAGGGTTTTGTTCACAACACAGCCTCAGCAAAGAAAATAACTTCCTACATCTCACTGTCTCTGCCATATCTCCAGACTTGTAATTTTTAATTATCCCTTCTAGCAAATAAGTCATCAGAAGTGTAAGGAAAGATGTTCAAGTGCAGGTAATTCACAGAGCAGTCTTCAGTACCACAACTCAAAAATGAGTTTAAAAAGGTGAACTCCAACCAGAGTCAGTTCACAACCAACACCACAGTGATTCAGAATAATGCATTAAATAAACTGCTCCAAAACCTCCCCATCCTCAGAAAAGCAAGGGAGGACACAAGGACAAACAGGGCTTGAACAGCAAAACAAGCTGGAGCACTCACACCAATTTTAAGGGGATTAAGTAAAGCTTTCTCCTCTAGAGACTTCAGCAGAAACCTCCCCAGGTTGGAGGGATACAGTATGAAAAGCAATTTAATTTCTTCCATGGCATTTATAAGTAATAAAAGCAGCACCAGGCAGTTTCCAAAAACAACTGTAAGGTTTTGCAAGGATGTTTCTGGGATATATGACCAGCACCCTCCTTTTTCATTTATTTCTGCTCCTTTAGCTCCCAGCCTGCAAAAACAACAGCAACAAGTATTGTAAAATATTATGGCAAAAAGGTCCATTGCAAGGCCAGGTTGGATGGGGCTTGCAGCAACCTGATCTAGTGGAAGGTGTTCCTGCCCTGGCAGGGGCTGGGACAAGATGGAATTTATGTTCCCTTCCAGCTCTAAACCATTCTGTGATTCTGAAACTTTTAATTCACGTCCACAGAGGACTCCTCACACACAGCACAATCAGAAGCTATTCCCTCCACCTGAACTAACAGCAATAGATTAATCTCCAATATCTTTATTTTTTCCCCAGTGTGTTTCTAATGCAGCCATCACTGCAAATCTGGTCCCCATGATTACTGAAATACACTCCCATGATGAGAGGACTGTTCCATTAACCCCCCAGCTCTCACTGAGGTAGTGAAAGCAGCAGGATGGACCTAACCTCTCACCACCCAGATGTCTGATGGCTTTAACTGGCTTTAATTACATTTTAATTATAGTTACAGTGAGCAATACTTGAGATGGTCTAGGGCTGCCAGATGTATTTATTCAGCTATTAGCTATTAGAATTTAAATCTGTTCCACTCCACAGACTGCTGTGATGTTAGGAAGAATTAAGCATCCCATTAATAGCACCCAGTAGTAGGTGGATAACAAGCTACACTTGCAGCTACAACACCAGGAGTCCAGGATAAAGAAAATAGAAAACTTCTACAGATGACCAAGGTGAAACTCTGCCATTTGTTTTCCTGGTTCTTGACTGTACTTTTGTAGTGGCTTTTGAGAACACAGCCTGGTTTTCTAAAATACAGCTCCATTATTGGCTCTGCTTTCCACCTTTGGTGAACATCCAGCTCTGACCTCCTGCCTTCTACAGGGCTCATGAGGAACACACAGAACATGCAAAAATCCTTTTTTTCCCCACTCTTTCAGGTTTTGAACTTGTGGTGCCTTGGGGCTGAGAGCCTGCATGCCCAGCCAGCACAGCTCTGGACCACCCACACTATGACTCTGCCACAGAGCACATGAAAAAATTACATCTGGGATAAAAAAGAGAGGTACCCCCATTTGTAATTATCACATGCCAACTAACGCCTGTTGTTGGGGAAAAAACATTTTGCAAGCATCTGGATGCTTAAACAAGCACCAGAGAAAGTTCATTAATATAGAAATTGAAGTTAATTAACTAACTGATGGTCTCCTCTGTTCCATTCACTTTAAAGGAATCTGCATCCTTCCCTTGGTCTACTGACTGGCTTTATTCAGCTCCAGTTGCTATATCAAAGTGATATATTCTGCTTACAAATTCAAGGCAAAGCCCATTTATCTATTACAGAAGGAGAATGGATTTACATTTAAATGGCTGTTCTTCATGTATCTAATAACTCAGTTGAGTAATCAAAGAAGTACAATCTAAGCAGGAGCCTCTGTGTGTTTGGCATTAATAAAGCCTCTAAGATTCCTCCACACATTCCTCCCAATTTATTTATTTCAACAAAATGGGAAAGCTGTTGTTCCCCAGCTGCAATCAGCCAGTGAGAAGTTAGTTGGGAATTAACAGGCTGCTTGCTTAGGCTTACATTTCAGTTAAAAATTCAGGCTCAACAGGAGAGCAAGGAATTACCATGGCACATGGACTTTCATTCCTTTAAAAAAGTAAATAAATAATGCTTCAAAGGTGTGAAGAGAACCTTGGCAACAAAACCGTGGCCACTGAGAGCAGCTGGTATCATGGGTTCACTGAATTCAGTCAGAAATTGCAAGGATTGAGCTGGCAAGATCCAAGCAAAACAATTTGCAAAGTGAAACACACTTGGAATAGGAAAATGCCAAAAGGAAATAAAATTCAAAATTATGGTAATCAACTTTTTAATTCTTTTTCCTTGGGCTACATTCAAATTATCTAAACATATGCAGAAAAATCTGTGTGTGCATTAAAAAGCAAGTAACTATAGTTGAACCAAAACTATCTTCCCAATGAATGGCTTGCAAAGCACAGAATTTGCTATTAAATTTTGGCTTATAGTAATTTCAATAGCAACTTGACCCCCAAAACCTATCAAAATCCAAGTCAAAGATAAGCAATAAGAAAGAAAATGAATCTGAAGTGAGACACAGAAAATTCCACGCTCCCTGCCTCGATGATGATCAGCTGACTTTTCACTGCAGCAAAATGTTCCAGGAGCTGGAGAGGTCTAAGGAAGCATTTAAATGAGGAGAGTTTGGAACTCAGCACATCCCGGCTGCTGTTTGACTGCAGGGACTGTGCAGCTCCCACCATGTACACAGCAGATGGCCTAAATAAGGCTAATAAAGATACATTAATGTTTCTGTTGCCTTCCTTGTAAATAAGATTTCCCTGTGGGCTTACTAATTCATTAGCCAGTTTCTCTACAGCTTCTGACCACAGATCACAGAGCCATGTAGGAAATGTTTAAGTCTGCTGCACACATTCACCATCTTGTCCTTTCCCACAGCAAGGATTCTGCTCCAAGAATTCTGAATTCTAGGAGAAAGTCTGCTGGGCTGTGCTGCAAACCTAAGCCATGGTTTTGTTTGCTGCTGAGCTCCCAGGAAGTTTACATTTAGAAACAACTCTTGGATAATTTATTTATAGATTTTTAGGTAACCAACACAGATTTAAGTATTTTCCCAAAGCCCCACTGTTGGCTGAAGGCACAAGCAAAGCACAGAGCAATCAGATTTATCCTGTATCCCCTGTCTGCCTCTGGGCCAAAGATGCTCTTCATGCCCTGTGAAAAATGTGTATTTTATGATTGGCTTTTCGCAAATATTCAAATAAATATTATATGTGTTATGTTAGAAAGTTATGCTGTATTAATTTTTTTAAGTAGTGTGTTAAATAGAGTTTAGGTTATAGCATAATGTTAAAATAGGACCTATGTATGTGGGATATTTTTTAAGAAAGTAATGAGGTACTCACACCGAGATAGCAGCCACAGGACACCTGAATCTTTCAGAGAAGGAGAATTTATTGCTTTCTTATCAGGAGAAACGAACTTCTTCCTGGCTTGCTCAGCCCTGAAGACACCATTAGGATTCAGAGGAAGAAGCTGACACTGCCCAGACAGAATCCTGTGTTTGAATGGAATTTATGCATCATGTGTGAGGTGTATGAATATGCAACAGGCTGTTGCTTTTAAGGGTTAATCCTCTGTTAACGTGGGTCCTTTTTCGGGCTTATTTTGCCCAGAAAGAGGTACCCAGACTCTTTGTTTTTATTGTCTCATATTGTCCTAACCCCAATTGTCCAAATTTTTATTACTCTATTTTTATAACCATTTTATTACTGTTAAACTTTTAAAAATTTAAAAGCAAGTGACTGGCGTTTTTCACATGCCCCCTGCACCACCCCTGAGTTCTCCTGCCCCTTTCCCTGCCTGAATGCAAAGCAGATGCACTGGGAGGGTCCCAGCCCTCCTCCCTCAGCAGG
>NW_005054446.1:877871-902369 GCF_000277835.1 Geospiza fortis
AGGAGAGGAGAGCCCTGCTGGAGGAAATGCCTCCAACAAATGAAAGCACAACGTGCTAAATAAAACCAGCTCCATTATCAGCTCTGCTTTCCACCTGCAATTACTGTACATTTCAGCTGAATATTTTTTCCTGGCAACAGAAACAGTTTCATTACAGCTTAAATATGTGACAAGGAAGCTGACTGCAGAGTTGTGAAAAGCAATTATTTTGGACACTGATTACTTCCCATGCAGGCAGTGAGTGCTGTAACTGCAGAGAGCTGGGGAAGACCAACAGTGATGGGTGAGGGACTGCAGGGTCTGGCGCAGTTAATTAATGTTTTGGGGTGAGCAGGGAGGGGGAAACTGCAAACACCCAGCTTAACATTCAAATTAATTAACATGAAATAACTTAATATGTTTAGTTTAAATGCAATTAATTTACAGGGGAAAAAAAGCCAGCCTAGAGACAGATAGCTGGTGCATCTGGTGCAATAGTCAGAGCAACATCAAGTTCCCATAGCAACATATTTGTTAGAAACAAGACAAACATGCTTAGGATGGTGTGGTTTTGGTTTTAGTCCATCTGAGTGATGAGGACTGCACCAACAGGGCTCAAAATATTGAGATCAAAACTTAAGAATCGCTATGAAGACTCTTTTTCTTTCTTTAAGCTGAGAGGGCATTGCAGTGAGACCTGAACTAAATCTGGAGATGCCGGTGCTGATGTGGGGAGCTGCAAAAAGAACTGCATTGCATCAGCACTGGGACCAGTATCACAGCCCCTGTGGGCTCTGCACAGCTCAGCCACAGCAGATCCTGGCACCCCACCCCTGCAGACACAGACAAGGCAGCTCTGGTGTTGTGCGTCGAGGTTTGATGGTCCTTAATTACTTCATTAATTAGAAAGAGCCAAAAAGGCACCCCAAACCTGTCAGTCAGCGCTGTAATTGTATTTTTTTAATCAGTGAGTCATATCTAATGATGTTTCAAAAAGATGGAGGAATCCTGGCATACCTGAGCTCACATATCATTATTTTCTGAAGAAGTAGATGTCATAAAGCCCCTGGCAGGTGCTGTGTTCTGTGTCAGGGTTCAGGCTGGGCATGGAGCCCCACAAGCCTGGAACACCTTGTCCAGTTTGAGCAGGAGGTGAAAGACCAAGGGCAGAAGCTCACAGAGATCCAGGAGGTCCATGGGCTGCCTGAGCCACTGCCCCCCATGGGAGTTGGTTCTTCTCTGACATGAGCTTTTAAACCAGTTCAACTCAGAACTGGAACAAAAAAAAATCCTTAAGTGGCAAAATTGGGTTGTACTTTCAACTGGTTTCACACAAAATTTTAGAGATAAATTGATGCTCTGCCCTTTCTCAGGGGTGTTAGACAGTGATTTTCCTCCCCTTTAAATGCCATTTAGTGGATGTGACATTCTGTCAGGATCTTATTGACAAGTGAATATTCCCCACACAATCACCAATCGTGGCCACTCAGCTGCTGCACTGATCAGCGATGATGGCAAAGGGAGCTGCTCAACCACTCCACGTATTTAGCTCCTGAATAAAACCACTGCTTCAGCTCCTATATTCCAGCTGCATCACAAATCTGCTCCTTTCCTTCTCCTCCTTGAAAAAGCACCGATACTCCCTTAAAATCAGATTTTAGAGGAAATTTCCATCCTCCTGCTTCACTCGCTCATTAATTATTTACCAAGACCTTCAAAACACAGCAGCATTGATTGCAAATTTGTAATTAAGGCTGACTTGTATCTTTCACTTAGAGCAAATGTTCATATCCTTTGTGTCCCCCCATCTCATAACACCAATCCTCTGAGTATTTTAAGATTTTACCAGAATATTCAACAATTAGTTCAATTTGTGGGTGCTGCCTTGAGCATTGGTTGTTCCTTGGCTGCCTGGTTTCAGGAATGGATCAACACAGACTCCAATATATCAATGTTTTACTGAGCAAAACACAGCTGATTTTAAGTTGGGATTGTTTCCTCTAATGACTGTGATTATCTGCTGTGCAGAGGCTTCTCTACCCCATCGTTGGTTCCCTAGGGATGATACCACAGAAAGATAAAAGGCCAGAGGGTAATTATACAACTTTTCATTTCCACTGATCTCTAAGCATTGAGTAAAACACAAAAATGCCTCCTACACACACCAGTCAGCTTCAGCACTAAAGATTTACCTGGCAAATAGAGAGAGGATTGAGGGTTTAGAAATAAATATACCTGGTAAATAGAGACAACATTGAGGTTTTTTTCAAGGACTAAAATTAGAAAACCTCTTTTTATCATCTGAAATATTTTCCTTCTGCAGCCAGCTTGTTAACTTGGCTGTAGAGGGACCTGATAAATGATAGAATCGCTCCAGGAGTGCAGATACTTGTGCCGGAGCAGAAGAACAGAAAAACCTGGAGATCAAAACAGCATTGACATGGCCATGTTTGCACATGGAATCATTTAGGTTGGGAAAGACCTCCAAGATCATCCAGTCTGTGAAAAATGTGTATTTTATGATTGGCTTTTCTCAAATATTAAAATTAATATTATATGTGTTATGTTAGAAAGTTATGCTGTGTTAATTTTCTTAAGTAGTATGTTAAATATAGTTTAGGTTATAACATAATGTTAAAATAGAAACTATGCTATGCAGGATACTTTTTTTTCCCTAAAGAAAGGACTCACATTGAGATAGCAGCCACAGGACACCTGAATCTTTCAGAGAAGGAGAATTTATTGCCCCATTATCAGGAGAAGCGAACTTCTTCCTGCCTCACTCAGCTCTGAAGATGCCATCAGGATTCAGAGGAAGAAGCTGACACTGCCCAGACAGAATCCTGTGTTTGAATGGAATTTATGCATCATGGATGAGGTGTATGAATATGCAACAGGCTGTTGCTTTTAAGGGTTAATCCTCTGTTAACGTGGGTCCTTTTTCGGGCTTATTTTGCCCAGAAAGAAGCACCCTGACGTCCGAAATTCTTTGTTTTTATTGTCTCATATTGTCCTAATCCAAATTGTCCAAAATCATTATTCTAGTTATATTGGTATTTTTATAACCATTTTATTACTATTAAACAATTAAAATTTTAAAAACAGTGATTGGCGTTTTTCACAAGCCCAGCCACCAATCCACCCCTGAGCCCTGTCCCTTCCAGGGGTTGTGACTCCACCACTTCCCTGGGCCTGTCCAAGACCAGGACCCCTCTCAGCAATGAAATTTTCTCCAGTGTCCAACTTGAACCTGCCCTGGCACAACCTGAGGCTGTTTCCTCTCGCCTGTTCCCTGCAGGATAAGCCTGAGCCCACCTGGCTCCACCCTCCTGACAGGGATTTGCAGAGCAAGAAGGTCCCCCCTGAGTTCTTCTTTTCCCCAGACATATTTTCCCAGCCTGCAGATAAAACTTGCTAATTTCCAAGCTAAAAATCTTTATTTCTGGCTTTATCCTGGCTTTCAAACCAGAAAGAAAGGCACAAACACTCCAAGCTCCTCAGCCAAGGATGGTGTTTGGGATTTTTTCCCTGTTTCATCCATCACACTGGTTACAGAGTCCAAACTCTCTCAACCACAGCTGCACAGTCACTGTTGTGCCAACAGGAAAAAAAGCAGCTTCTGTTGGCAAACCTGGTAGATCAGAGCTGGGTCAAAGCTGCCTCTGGAATAAGGAGGGGCCTTTTTCCCAGGCTGGTTTGTGATTCACACTCTCCTCAAGAAGCCAACACAGCAATTGCCAGGACAGCTGTGGGGGAGAGGGGGATGTGAGCCCAGGCACACCCAGAGATCTGAGCCCACCCTTCCTGTCCTGGATTGCAAGGCAAGGTGTGTTCTATTGCCATCTGTTACAGGTGGGGCAGTTGTCTTCTGTTAATTGGGCAGTTTTCCTTTCTCTTCCACAAACCAATCTTCCCTCCAGGGAGATATCTGCTGTTAATGGGCCAGTGAGTGTCACTGCATGACTGATAAAAATTACAGCATCCCATTAGGAGATGCTCCACCCAGAAGGAGGAGCCAAGCATTCCTACCTGGATATAATCTGGGGATTCTGGAACACCAGCACGGCTTCTCCACTGGATTTCCCAGAGGAGCAGCAGCTGCCTCTTCTTCCCCTGGATCTTCAGAGGAAGACTGCACCTTTCTCCAGGATCCCTGCTCCAGCAGAACCACCCCTGACACTGCAGGAGGGCTGAGCCACAATTCCAATGGGACTGCTGCCAGCACCCTGACCCACAGGGTGTCAGGTTGTGTTCTGACTCTGTCAGTGTTGTTTTGGTTTACTGCATTGTTCATTTTACCTTTTAATTTTCTTCCCTAATAAAGAACTGTTATTCCCTGCTCCCATATATTTGCCTGAGAGCCCCTTAATTTAAAATTTATAACAATTTGGAGGGAGGGGGCTTCCATTTTCCATTTTAGGGGAGGCTCCTGCCTTCCTTAGCACACACCTGTCTTTCAAACCAAAACACTTCCACACATCCCCAGGACAGCCCTGCCTGCTAGCCCAGAGTGGCCACAGCCTCTCTCAGTCACACAGATGTTACTCAGACTTCACCCACCTGCTCCTCTGCAATTCTCAGTGACTCAACAGCCCCTAAAATGAAGTCCTCTTAGAGAAGGGAAGGAAAAAAGCCAAAGAGAATATTCTACCTTCCCAAAGAAACAAAACTCAATCAGATTTGCAACAAGGAATTGTAAGACTTGAAATTTTTATATAATGGTTCTATTACTGGGATACCTGCAGGGGACAATCAATGGAAGACTGTTGCTATGGCGTGATGACATTACCATATAGAGAAATTTTTCCCAGGTTTAAAGAGGATTTCCTCTGATGAGCTTTTGAGCAGAGTACTGGGCATCTGTGTCTTTGACAGAAAAAGGACAAACAGAGTTATCTGAAATACTGCATGGCTGATTTTGTCACCTGGTGTCTCATTTGTTCCCTTCTAAATCCAAGGCAGGAGCACATTTGTGAAGTCTCTCCAGGAGGACCAGAAGCTTGGACTGAAGAGTGCTTGTTTTTGATTGGAAAATAAAGCACAGATTTTCTCCAGACTGTTCTGCTCCATGCTTTAAAAACAATGTCTATTACAAGGTTATGACTTTCATCAAACCCAATATGTTTCTATTAGTGATACACAGAACTAGGAAAAAAACTAAACTAGAAGTCAACACTTGGGTCAGATCAAAAAAATAAATTTCAAACCAGCAAAATTCCAGTTTATCAGCTGGAAAAATACACATTTGCATTTCTTGCTTGCTCACAACACTTAGATTTCTTTTTTCCATATGGAACAGCTAGAAATACTGAAAATGATGGGTTGGATTTTCTCTTTCATCCATGGGTCTCTCTCAAACTTGATCAACAAATTTAAATTCAGTATTAATGAGCATCAGCTTCTTCCCTGCTTAGGCAACAGCAGGAAAAGGGAGAGTGAAAAAATAAATTATAACAACCGTGAAATACTGATTTTTAAAGAAAAAAATGAGACATCCAGTTGTTTATTGATTTTTCTTGCAGTTATATGAAATAATCAAATTAATTAAGCCCCTCAAAAAATCTGGAAGGCAAAATGTGTGTCTGGGGGGAAGGTGCAGAACAGCATAAACCCCTTGTTCAGCATCACCTCTCCCTGACCTGGGGAGATCCAGGTGCTACAACTGAAGCAGGAAATTTCCAGAAGCATTAGACTTAAGAATTCTCAGCACCTGTGAACACAACACCCAGGAAATAGCTACAACTCACTGCTCTCAGAAAAGAAAAATATTATCTCCAATTTTCCTGGCTCTTTTCTTTAAAACATGAGGTTTAGCAGTGCTTAGAACTCTCTGTGCTGCAAATCATGTAGGAAATGATCCCACAACTGCTGACTCTGGTAACATCATCCCCACCTTCCTCCTCACGTGCCCTGTGCTGACAGATGGATTCAGATCCCCACCAGCAAATCCCATTTGAATTTCCAATCAGATGCAGTGACAAAGTTCCTGCAGTTTGACTGTGGAGCATTCAAGCAGCTCTAATGGTATGTGTGCTTTAGAGGTTTTTAGGGAGAAAGATGGAGTGAAAATAATGAAATTAAATACTTTGCTGTAGCGCTGAGCTGAGTGCTTTAACAGGCTCCAAAATGTCAACGGCTTTGTCTCGTCTGAAAGTAGGAAAAAGTCTTTTAAATAAAGTCTTGGACTAGCCAGCTCCACCCAAAACAGAGGAAAATGAGTTTATACTGAAATAATTTTCAAAAGTTACAAGGCTCAGAGCTGTCTGGTCAGAAAGTTTTACCACCACATATTCCAGTGCCCGCCTTGGATGGGAGGCACGAGCATGGCAAAGGATGAGCAGCATCTGCTGGGCTGGAGGAGCTGGGAAAAGCAGGATTGGATGTGCTGTGCTGGGAGTGCCTCTCCACCCACGGCTGAGCAGTTTTACCCCCAGCCTCTGAATATTTATGGCTCCAAGTGCAGCTGTGCTGGAGCCGCCTTGTCTGCACACTCTCATCCTAAAACCCCTCAGGATTTCACCTCCTGGCTTTTATTCACGCTTCAAAGAGGAGATGCCACTCAAAATGCAAGTTGGTTTGTATTAAACACCTGAGCAGTGTGAAACAGGTGTGGGGTAGCACTGCTGACCCTACACTGAACCTCAGGGTTCAATGGACCCTCAGCCCCCAATAATTCAGTGAATTCCAGGAGGTTTGGGGGAGCTGTGAATGTGGGTTTCTCACATCTTGACATGAATTAGTGAATTATTGCAACAGCACAGGAAAGGATGGAGATGCACATCCCAACTAACAGCACCCAGATGGCAATTCCACCTGGAAATAAAGAGTATTTGTTCCCAGCATAGGTTACATCTCCAAACATGCTGCACCCAGAGCATTGCTGCAAAAGCAAGAGTGGAAATCTCTCTGATTTTACATGTCATTCAACAAACACCATCTCTGCTGCCTTCCCTGGCACCCCAGTGTGGTGTTCCCATAACAACAGAGGAGATGCTCCACTGACCCCGCTGCTCACAGACAGCCCGAGCAGCAAAGGGGATCCAGAGCTGCTGAAATACTTCCAGAACATTCAAGGACCAGGTTCTTACCCAAAAACTCAGTCTCAGTCTTACACCTGCAATAATGCCCATCTTCATCCAATATCCACTGAATGGGTTTTTATGCAGATGAAAACAAAAGGAGATAAAAGCCTAACAAAAAATTTGGGTCCAAAGCTGAAGAAATAAAAAATCCAGGCTGAAAAATATCCAAACCTAAAACCATCTTTTTTTTAGCCCTTAATTTCCCCAGAATCAAGGTGTGTTTTACATATGGAATTCAATCAAAACTTTCACAACTCTCTACATAATTTTCTATATGGAATAATAACAGTGAACCCAGTGAAGCTTCAAGCATTGGACAGAGAAACATAAATCATGGCACACAGGATGAGCTGTAGCACTGAGGTATCAGTGGTAAAACAATACAGGACATTTGTAAAACAAATACAAACAGAAGAAAACCTATTTATTAAGTTAATTGGAAATTCAGCCATGAATTTGCTCATAGAAACTTGCTCTTCCATAAAGAATTGAGATTTCTTCCAAGGGCTGATATATGTGCCTTGACATAAGGACTGTCCAAATTGGTCATATGCCCACAGGCTGTGGAGTTAAATATGGATAAATTTACTTAATTATTCATCCATTTATTAACCATGACAGCCCCAGAAAATAAGACAAACACCTCTCCCCAAACACATTACTCTCCACTGTAACACAACAGCCCTGGCAACTCTCTCCTCATCACAGACCTATTTCTGCTCATTAAAGGAAATTATGGCACCACGGGTGATACTTGAAAACCATTTCACAGAAATAGACCCTGAGGGCAGCATCTTACAGTGGACACCCCTCTTTCCATGTAGGAAAACAAATGGAAGGAGACATTCACCAGCCCAACAACCCCCTCCAGGGACTGAGGTTGTACCAAGAGGGATTTCCAGGAAATGCCAATCCTGCATTTTCTCTGCACTCTGTCTCCAGGGCAGGGTCACACTGTGTTGTGGTCCTTTCCCAGGGGGATGTGGCACCTTATCATCTCATGTGGCACCTTATCACCTCATGTGGCACCTTATCACAGTGACCTTTCAGCTGCCTGAACTCTGACTGGCTCTTCCTGGCACAGGAGCCAGGGCAGGGCTGTCACAGCATGGGGACAGGTCTGAGTAAACCATTAAGCCACAAAAAAAATCATCCCTGAGATGATGCCTTGGCCTACTGAAGGTTTAGACTTGTAAAGGGGGAAAAAGTGGTGACAATAAGCAGAAAATGGAACAAGGAGCTTGTTTCCTAGTAAGAAATGAAATAACTCATTCTTGGGCTGTTTGTGGATCCCACCTGATCCCCCTGAGAGCAGGAGAGGGATGCAGGGGCCTGCAGGGACAGCACAAGGGGTGTCACATTCACAGTCTCTGAAAAAATTCCTTCACCCAGGATTTTTCTCCTGGGAAGCTGAGAGGCCTCAGACAAAAGGAAAACAATTCTTATCTCATTTGCTTCTCCTGCGTTGTGCTCACATGTGGAATGTGTTTGGAGATTGTTTACCCACAGGTGATGGCTTCATTGGTTTCATGTGAATTGTTTTGACTCATTGGCTAATCAGGGCCAAGCTGTGTCGGGACTCTGGAAAGTCATTATTCAAAAAATTTCATTATTATTTTTTTAGCATTCTGTCTGTATCCTTTCTGTATTCATTAGTATAGTATAGTATAGTATAGTATAGTATAGTATAGTATAGTATAGTATAGTATAGTATTCTTTAATAAAATATAGTATCTTAAAATAATAAATTAGCCTTCTGAGAACATGGAGCTAGATTCATCATTCCTGCCTTCGTTGGGGCATCCCTACAAATACAACACAACGGGAAATGGCTTCAAACTGCCAGAGGGCAGGGTTGGATGGGATATTGGGAAGGAATCCTTCCCCATGAGGGTGGGCAGGCCCTGGCACAGGTGCCCAGAGCAGCTGTGGCTGCTCCTGGATCCCTGGAAGCGTCCAAAGCCAGGTTGGACAGGCTTGGAGTAACCTGGGATGGTGGAAGGGGTGGGACAGGAAGGTCTTTAAGGTCCCTACCAACCCAAGGCAGTCTGTGAATCAAAGGAACACCCCTGTGGGAAAAGTCCTGTCTTTGGAGCAGTGCAATGCAGCTCCTCACTGGCCCAGACCCAGCAGACACCAAAGGTTCCTCACACACACAAGTCGCATTTTCCCTGTGTCTGGAAACTGAAACAGTGTCTCTGTACCTTCCAAAAATGAGAAAAAATCTTCAATCCTCAGGTGTGCCATGTGCACAAGTGGAATAAACAATTAACTCTTCATCAAGAGCATTGCAATATTTATTAATGCCTCATGGTAGTTGAGCTAATTAATAAAATAAGAGTTACCAAGAGCAATTCCCCAACAGGATTTGCCACTAAATTATGAGAGTAATTGCTCACCAGAACTTTATTTAGCAAAACCTCTCCTCTGGCAAGAACTTCCACGCACAGCTTGCCCTACCCTTCATTCGCAGAATTATTTTGGGGTGAATTGTTGCTGACCTGGGTAGTTCCACATTCTCTTGGGGTGCTGCAAGCAGCACTGAGCAGGATTTTTGTTTTCCTTGCACTTGCCCCTGGCACAAAGACTTTTGTCATTGCCTTGGTCACACTGTCCTGGCAAAAATCCTAAACATGCACCAGCCAAAATCCTGCAGTAAGCACAGTGTGGGTGCTCCAGGCTGATCTGAGATCATCTGCTCTAACATGAAGCTGAATTAAATCAAATTGATGCAGCCCAGAAGAATTCTCAAGGTTGCCTGGGACATGAAATAAAACTTTTACACAGGGCACAGCTATAGAGAAACCGACTGATGAATTTGGACTGATTGCCAGGAGCACAGAAGGCCCTTGATGTGACTCTTGTAAGAGCTAGTTTCCCAAAATACTTTTTATTTCCTTAAAATGCCCCTTTTTTTAAAAGGCAGATTGCAGAGCTATTGCTGACAGAAGAATCCTTTTTCTCTCTGGATTTCACTATTCACTTTGTGAGGCTTCAATTCATAGAACTAAGAACACTTCTCACAACAGAAAACACCATAAAGACAAAAGCTCTGATTTTCAAATTTTTATTTCCCTTTTTTTTCCCCTGCAGGTGAGATCGCCAGTGCATCACCCTCACAGCTGAACATTTATTGGGCTCAAATTCTCTGGACAAATTTGATTTACATCTAATCTGGCCTATTTGATAAACCAAATGCTGCTGCTTGTAATCATCAAATCACATGAAATCAGCCCAAATGACCCTGAAATGAACCCAAATCTGTGCAGATTAGCTAACCTGAACCAGCTATCATCTACCTCGTAGAGTTTGATTGCAGCCCAGGGTCTGCCCCAGGCAGCTTTGGGATGTCAGGAGCTGCCAGTGAGGGGCTGGGCTGAGAGCTGCAGGTGGGTGAGGAGGGAGGGAGGGATGGAGGAAAGGATGGATGGAGGGAGGAAAGGAGGGATTGAAGGAGGGATGGAGGGATGGAGAGAGGAAAGGAGGGATGGAGGGATGGAGGGAGGGATGGAAGGAGTGATGGAAAGGGGAAAGGAGGAATGGAGGAAGGAAAGGAGGGATGGAGGGAGGAAAGGAGGTAGGGAAGGAGGGATGGAAGGGAAGGAGGGATGGAAGTAAGGATAGAGGGATGGATGGAGGGATGAAAGGAGGGATGCAGGGATGGAAGGAGGGGTCACCTGAAGCCCAGAACAGCCTCCCTTGATACCCCAGGGGAGGCAGAGGCACCAGCTGGCAGCGCTGCCCGCAGTGAGCACCCGGCCCCCGTGCTGGCCCTGCCTGCTCTGGGCTTTGCCAGCACAGACACTGGAACTCCAGAAACTCCAGAAACATTTGAGTCAGGCTGGCTGGGAGCTCGGCTTTGCAGCGTGCTTTGCCTCCCTCTCCTGGTCTGTTCACAGGAACTCCATCAATCAAGCAAGGCAAGCAGCATCAGTCACACTGGGGTGGATTGTTGTGTATTTCAGGTGCCCAAACCCTGCAGGTGGAGAGTGGGGCCCTGGGAACCATCCCCAGCTCCAGAGTGGGGCCCTGGGAACCATCCCCAGCTCCAGAGTGGGGCCCTGGGAACCCTGTCCAGCTCCAGAGTGGAAATTAACCTTCTAAGAACACGGAGTCAGATGCATCATTCCTCCCTTTGTCTGGGAACCCCACAAATACAATATTAATTAACTTTCTGATATCAGTAGAGTCAGATATGTCACCTTCTCCCTCGTCAGGGCACCCTAATTTGATACAAATCCCCCTGCAGATCACGGGTATCAGAGCCCACCATTTCTACTCAGCCTTTCTTAAAGAAATGATTACAGCCCCACTCTGTCATGAATAATTTCAGATTTATTACAAAATACCCTCCCCAAGGGAAAGGAGGGAGGGAAGGCATCTAAGCCACGATTCCCTCATCCAATCAATATGAATGGAAGTAGCAAACCTCAAGTGGAACATTCCCCAGCTCAGTGAGGGTTAAGCATAACAAAAACCCTCCATCCAAAAAAGCAGGGAAAACACAACTTCCCTGCAGAGCAAACAGCACTGGGCATTCCCAGGTAACTTTTTTTCAGAAAAGCTGAGAGGGAAGGGAAAAAAATACAAAAACCATCTAAACACTCTGTTCTATTCCCAAGGCAAAGCAGCAGCCCCTGCCTGGTTTTGGGTTTGATGTGGATAAGCCTAAAAGTGTGATTCATGCCTGGCAATAGTCATAGCTGGCATACAGTAAAATGCTAAGATCAAGAGGATAATTAGCATTAGATGTAATTAGATCCACACAGTTGGATTCTGGAAGAGCTAATTTGTATTTTAAACTTTCTTGTGTGCCTTTTGCCATCAAAGCTGGAGATCATGGTGACTTTGTTTTTTCCCCCCACATGGAGAACATTAAAATATTAAATGGTAGGAAGACCCTCACAAAACACTGATGAATTCCATCCATCTCTGATTCTAATGAATATCAAATTTTAACTAAAATGCTGAACTTCACAGGGGAGAAAAAAATTTCTCACTTCTGAAATGCCTTCTCTGGGATTCCTACATGTGTATAACAAATCTTCACAGGAGTTAATCCCTTTTAAACAACTGTGAATGTTAAATTACCCTTCTAGTCATCTACAGTTTGCCTTGAAGATAAAAGCTTTGTTTTTATCTGCAAAAGCAGCATTTTGCTGTTTACAGGAAACAAATCCCACCTTATCAATTTGTGTAGCTGGCACTTATCATTTAATGAGTTTGCTGTACTTAACACATTATTTACTAAAACCCTGCATTTTGAGAAGGGGGAAACAAGAAAATCTCATCTTTCCATTAAGAAATGGAATTAAGAAATAGAGGATATTTAGAAACACAATAAATCTTTTTCTTGCTTTTGTTTTTTAAAGCAACCAGTTCAGCTGGGGCTGCCATCCCCAGCCTGATAAATCCATAGGAATTTAAGATGATGGATCATTATTTTCCAAGTCAGTGTGTTATTGGCATCTTCAGCACGCAGCAAACTGATAGATAAGCTGGTGGAAAACAAACTGCTCTCAGGTCTGCAATAGGCCACTGGAAACCTGCTCCCCAAGCTCAAGGAAAAGTAATTTAAAACAGGAAAGAAAAATGAAAAAAAGAAAAAAGGGAGGAAAAAAGGGGGTGGAAAGGAGAAAAAAAAAGTTGCTTGGAGAATAGTTGTGCTCTCTCTCAGAATACATTTCGAGAAACATTTTTTTTATTATTGCCACAATTTTTTTACTTAAAACCAGGTGCTTAACGGGAAGTGAGGATCCAGGCAGGAGCAGTTTTCCCAGAGCACAGCAGGAGACACCAGGCAGCAGCCACAGGGGGTCAGCACCACAGCACAAAGATTTATGGTATAAACGCCAGCTTTCCTAGAAAACCAGAGTTATTCAGCCTGTGGGAATTGGCCCCAGCTTGCACAGATTGGTGCAGAGCTGTCCAAGAGAGGGGCTGGAATATTTAGTGAGAACTTTAGCAGCCATGGATAGAGGTGGTTTTGGAGAGTCCTTTGCCATCATTATCTGTCTGTGGGTCGAAAAAAAAAGAGGAAGAAGCTCCAAACTTTCACAATCTTAAAAATGACATCTTGATTTTACCTGTTTGACTCCTAACTGGAGTCTTCCCAGACTTTTCAGAAGCTGGGAAACATGGATAAATAGAGTGAATTTCTGTACTCAGAGCTGTGTGGTGCCATGGCCAGGTCACTCTTAATATTTCCAGTACATTCAGGAGAACTGAGGCACCTTCGCACTGTGGCATTCACATTCCCTGGAAAAATCCCTTTGCCCAGGATTTTTCTCCTGGCAAGCTGAGAAGCCTCAGAGAAAAGGAAAACAATTCTTATCTCATTTGCTTCTCCTGTGTTGTGCTCATGTGGAATGTGTTTGGAGATTGTTTACCCACAGGTGATTGTTCCATTGGATTCTGGTGTGAGTTGTTTGCACTCTTTAGTCAATCAGGGCCAAGCTGTGTCAGGACTCTGGAAAGAGTCACGAGTTTTCATTATTATTTTTTTAGCATTCTGTAAGTATCCTTTCTGTATTCTTTAGTATAGTTTAGTTTAGTATTCTTTAATATAATATAGTATCATAAAATAGTAATTTAGCCTTCTGAGAACATGGAGTCAGATTCATCATTCCTCCCTGCCACAAGGGTCCCTGCAAATACAATATTTGCACCACCCTGCACCTGACCCACCAGGCCCCCAGTCCAGGAAGGAAAAATCAAAATCTTATTTAAAGCACAAATGACTGCACTGTCCCAGCTGAGCACCCGGTGCTGTTGGTTATGGACTCACAGAATCCCAGAACAGTTTGTGTCAAAAGGGACCTTAAAGCTCTTCCCATTCCACCCCTGTGGGGGTCCCAGTTGTGGGTGTCTCTGGGTCTGGATTGAAGGCACTGAGACAGTAGTTCATGTTCACACTCAGGTGTTTATTATTTCTTATCAGTAAAACAGTCTCACTACTGTGAGTTCTGCAGCTTTTCATTAGAAGGCACAAAATGGCCAACAGTCTCTTGGTACAAGGGCTTTTAAGACTAAACTATCCAATTAAGAGCTGACACCTGGATTATTTTCCCGCCAAGAGGGTACCAAGGACACAGAATATAACAAACCACAACTGCATTGCTCAGGTAACTGGGCAAGCTGGAACAAAATGAATGGTGGAAATAGAAATAAATTGAGTTCCCTGGGACTTGCTCTGCCCACAGGAAGCAGCAGAGCCTCCTGCCACAGCTGCAGAGCAGGGGGTGACTTGAGTCTTTAACCCAGCTGGGCTCTGGCTGCTGTGCTGGGAGCCCTCACAGAGGTGCTGCTGCGATGGAGCCTTCCTTACAGGATAACACTGCAAAAATGCAAAATTCCTAGCCTGCAACCCATCTGCCACAACCCTCAGGACACTGCAGGGTCTTTCCCTTCTGCAGAATAAACCCATCCATTTCTCTCTCCCAGCCTGTTTTCTCTTTACCAGAGCTTTGATGACTCTACATTTCCATTTCAAAACGAATGGAATCCAACATATTTCCTATTCTAGCATAGTTTTCCCATGTTTAAATTTCATATAATCTATTTCATTCCAAACCAAGATAACATATGGATATTTTGAGGGTATCATATTCCAGCTCTTTAGGAATGTTTAATTTTGGAGGGGCTCACATGGTTTTTATTCCATCATTACATCCATTGCATTAGCCAGGAGGATAAAGCACAAAGGCAGGAACCTCAGCCTTTTTCAGCTGATTTACCAGTTAAACTCATGATGGCCTGGATGTGTAAAACACTTTCATTATTTCATATCAGAATTTAGGAAAAATATCCATTTACATGATTCTCAAAAATCCCCACCTACCATAAAACAGGATAAAGCCAGAGCAAAGGCAAATTCTTTGCTTCATGTCTTTCATCCCCTTTACCATTCTAATAATGCATGGCCATTAAAATTGCCTCCAAGACCTCCAAATAAAGAATAATAACTAATTCCTGTTTGTAGCTGCAAGTGTAATCATACACATGTTCTCAGTTCATTATTTTGGTGTCAAAAAACATGAGGGTTGCAATTGCAATGAATTATTACATCCACATACTTTGCTATGAGCATTAACTGACAAAACCAAATTAGTCCATCAGGAGGGCAGATGAACACTGCCCATAATTGAATCAGGAGTAAATCAGCTCACAAGTGCTTTGTGTAGAGATGCTGTAATAATGGAGTCTGACTATTGAGATGACAGGGGACAATTTATATTTAATTTACACCAAAAAAATACTGTTCAATATTTTCTGTTTTCAGCTGTTGGTTTGGGTTTGGGTTGTTTTTTTATTTTCAGATATTTGGGATCTGGTACTTGGTACACAGCAGTCAGAACATTTGGGGAAAGCTTTTCCTTGTTGTTTTAAGAATAGCCCCCTCCTGCTGTGCATTATATAAACAGCTGTAGGTACATATCCATAATTCCACACTTACATCCATGGTCCCCCCTCAGTGTCTGCTCTGTGGTGGGCTGGGTTTAAACACAATAATCACACCTCAGTGGCTGCTCTGTGCTGGTTTTAAACACAATAATCACACCTCAGTGTGTGGTGTCTGGTTTTAAATACATTAACCACACCTCCACGGGCCCAGGGGCTCCCCCAGGGTGAGGGGCAGAGGGGCTGCTGGCATGGAGAGCACGGGGGCACCTCCGCTCCCAAATGCTGCTGCAGGTTTGATCAGACCCCACAAGTCCAGGGTGCTGCTCTGGGGAATAAAGCACCAGATCCATCCAGGAAATGGGGATTCAGCTCTACCCAAGGACATCTTTTACCATCTCTTTAATACCCACATTCTCTTTTTTTTGAAAATACTGCTTTTTTTCTCCCCTCTTCCAAGCAGGTACAATCCGTCACCCTCAGGACACCAGCTACTGTTTGGCCATCAGAAAAACCTCTCTGCTGTAAGAGATCCCTGTCCTGTGCTCTCAGCCAGGCTCTGCAGTTCCCTGGAGCTTTTCCAGCCTGAAATAAACCAAAGCAGGAAATCCTCTCTGAGATAATAAAACTCCCAACCTGTTACACCCCACTCTGCTCACTGAAACATGGCCTCCATGCTTCTCTCAAGCCTTTCATATAGAGTTATATATTTATATATTTATAGGGTATTAGCAAGTCCTTGTCTGTGATGCCTCTGTCCTTCAGGGCCCAGTGAAGCTCCCCAGGCAAACAACAGCAGCAAAATGTTTGTGTGATTAAAAGGAGAACCTTATAGAGTAGTAAAAGCTACAGACAGCAAGTGGAGTCCATCCACTCTTTTCCTCCTGGGACCACAGTCCTAGCTGTTGAAGTGGAAAGAGGGAGATAAATGTCACTTCTTTTTATCCCTAATAACAGCACATCCCACTGGGTGGAAAGGAAAAATATTTGTGCTCCTCCCATTTCATTTCTGTGGCCCCTGAATCTGTTCAGCTCAGGCTGGAGCACATCACCTGTCAAGGAGAATTTTTACCCATTGCTTTTCTGGGAAGAGGTAAATGATGTTTCCTCCTAGTGCTGGAGCTGGCCCTGGAGACAATCAGATTATCCTGTCCTCCTCTAAAACACAAAACCCCAGGGGCTTCTCAAGCAGTTTGTTTGTGATACATTTCTTGTCATGTCAGAAAAACAGGCTTGGTTTTGACAAAAATGACACCTTTTTCTGCACCATCACACACAAGGTGATTCAGCCTGGCAGGAACATGCACAGAAAGTTGGCAGGGATTTCATTCTGCACTTTCTCAGGCACCACAGTAGCGGGCACAGATTTACATGGCTGCTTTTGAGCTGCTGAAGTCTGACAACACCAGCACATAAACCCAGACCACAGCTCCACTCAGGGAACAAACTTCAAAAACAGCCAGATTTAGTAAAAGGAAAATCCCCCATCATGAAATTTGACAAAACAAAGTCACTGTCAATTTTGTAATGCTGCAGTCAGTAATTTTCTCTTCCAGGTGTCTGCAACACAACAGCCTTGGGCGCCTGCACTGGAGTGACAGAACAGGAGGTGATGGGTTCAAACTGAAAAGGGGAAATTCGGGTTAAATACATGGAGGAAATTCTTTCCTATAAAGTGTGGGCAGGCCCTGGCACAGGGTGCCCAGAGCAGCTGTGGCTGCCCCATCCCTGGGAGTCTCCAAGGTCAGGCTGGACAGGGCTTGGAGCAACCTGGGATAGTGGGAGGTGTCCCTGGCATGGCAGGGGGGGGAAGAGATGGGGTTTAAGGTCCCCTCCAACCCCAACCATTCCATGATTCTAGTGATGCCTCACCTTAGCAGGTCAGTGGTTTCCCACCCAGGAGGCCCAGACTCTCTGGGATCACCAAATTAATCTCACTTCACCCACCTGACACCTGCTCCAGTTTCTTATTTTCCCAAAACTAGTTAATCTAACCTGAGGCACAGTAATTAAGGCAGGCTGCTGCAAACATCTCTGGCATCCACACACACCCCCTCCTCTCCTGGGAGACCAAATGAAACAGCTTGTTACCATGAAAGATTTATCACTGACTAATGCACGTAGGAAACCTGATGCTCCAAGTGCCAGAGAACACATTCCCAGCCCTGATCCTGTATGGCCCCAAACCAACTGATCCAAGCAAGTTTTATGCTGACTGTTTGCTGCTGCTGTTGTCCATGGGAGGCAAGGAGAGCTGTCACTAAAGGTTTGCTCTGGGAGCTGGAGCCTGAGCTCACAAAGTGCTGTAATTCAGGAAACCCAGCAGCAGAAATTAATCCATCCCTGGAAGAGTCCAAGGCCTGGTAGGATGGGGTTAGAGCAGCCTGGGAGAGAGGAACAGGTCCCTGCCCATGGCAGGGGTGAGAACTGTGGTGTTTGTGAGGGTCCCCAGGAGGAGGTGAGAGATGAGAATCTGACTCCTTGTTCTTAGAAGGATGATTTATTATTATAATTATATTAATTATGTTATATTAATTATGTTATATTATATTATATGTTATAAGTTATGTTATATGCTATATATGATTTATGTATCATATGTTGTGCTATAATGTGTTATGTTATATTAAAAGGATGCTGTACTAAAACTATACTAAAGAAAGAGAAAGGATACATCAGAAGGCTTAACAAGAATAATAATAAAAAACCCATGACTGACTCCTCAGAGTCCTGACACAGCTGATGGTGATTGATCATTAATTAAAAACAATTCACCTGAAATCAATCAAACATTTCCCTGTTGGTAAACAATCTTCAGACCACATTCCTAAGCAGCAAACACATGAGAAGCTGAGGCTTCTCATCTTCCCAGCAGAAGAATCCTGGGTAAAGAGGATTTTTCAGAAACTATCAGAGTGACAGAGAACAAGCTGGGTTTAAAATCTCTCCCAGCCCAAACCAGTCTGGGGCTCTGTGCCATCCCTCCTGCCAGGCCTTGCCAAACTCAGCTTTTGGGGAGAAGGTGAAGCTGCATCACCTCTGCTCTGCCTCAGCTCCAAGTAAATGGTTTGAAAGCAGATCCTGTTTGGTGGCTGTTTAATTAAATAATGGAAAAATGCACAAGGGACTAAAGGGCACAAAATAAAGAGAGCACAGATGGTAAATGTTCATCTAAGCCTCAGTTTAGAAGGTCAGAGATTTCCTTCTAGGAAATCAGAGGCTGAAATTTTCCCATTAATCACTTTTTTCAGATCTAAAACCCATCAGATTTGAAATGCTTCAAGGAGCCCACCTCCTGAGCAAACCTTCACCCAAGTCAGAGGGTACAGAGCAGGTCTTTTTAAAATACTATTTTGTTTGTTTAAAACCATATTCAAGCACCAGATGAAGGAATTCTATGTTGCATATTCCATGCTTTGTTTGCAAAACAAAATCTTTGCAAAAGATGCCAGACCAGATGAGACTCCAGGGATTTCATGCTGCATGACAAACATTTTGCTTAGGTAATGCCACATCAATCTCACCTCACTTTCCCCTTGAGAAGAACTGGAACAAGAGCTGGAAACTACAGATCTAGGGGAGGGAAGTCAAAAGCTTTGAGCCACATGACATTAATTTCCATAGAAGAACTCCTAAGACTTTTTTATCATGTCTTTAATTTTCTACTAGGAGGGAGCAGCCAAACCAAACTCACATCCATTTGGGGAGCAGCCAAAGTGGAATACAGAATGCTTGTAATGGATAATGTATATGTAATGGAAATATAATATGGAAGAGATTCACTGCAAAATCCTAAATTCTGGATAATTTTCAAATTATTTTCTTGTTCATTCTGGTCACATTTTGAATCAAGTTCCTTATTTCATAACCAATGGAAAATTAACTGGCAAGATATAAAGAAAAAATATTGGGAGCCTAACAAATCAGCAGCATCTGAGAGCCAAGGAATTGATGAAAAATGGAAATTAATCTAATGGAGCAGTGAGTCAGAGAATAATGCATGGCTGTAAATCCAGAAAACTGCAATACACCAAACAAATTGCTTGGAATTTGGCCATGTATAACATAAATGGTTTCTCTACTAAGCCAAATTCTTTCAGAGAACACTCAGCTCTCCTGGAGATCAGGTCTCACTCCATATATTCAATATTTCACGAGAGATCATATGGGAAATACTCTTCAAATTCTAGTAACCCCCATTGTAAAAGTTTGATTGTGACAATCATAAATCCTTCAGACTTTTAAAAAATTTTCTTTCTAAAATGAACAACTGGAGTCTTTCATTTGGGTATTAGCAACATTTATAGCACAAACCTGTGCCAGATTTGAATTTGTGCTTCAAGCAAGAAAGACCCCCCAGCACTGTCTGGCAGGCAGGAATTTCTTCTGAGATCAGGAGATTTAGGATGGGGCCATGAAGCCTCTTTTCCAGTTACTCCTTTTGGAAATCACCAGCCTTGTAGCTAGGCTGGAAAAGGCAAAACATCACTCACCCTGCATGGCTTGCCAAGGAAAACAGAAATCTTATTCCCTGAGTGATCCCAGGCAGGAATTACAGCCTCCCTTTGGGAATTACACTCCCTCTAAAGGTGACCGTGTCCCCAGTGGCACTGACAGATCAGCCAGATTTAATTCCTGCAACAGCAAGGATTTGCTGCCTTGGGAAATGTGGGAAATAGAATTATAACATCTCTATTGTCTCACCCTTCACATGAGCCTGAAAATGGAATAAAAGTTTTCAAAATACCTTTCAGTTGCCCCATCTCTGGTTCAAAAAAAACCAACTTAATCTGCCAGGGAAACTGGAGTTTTGTGAGGGAAATCTCAAAGCAGGGAGCTCAGCCAGCTGCAGCCTTCCCATCCCCACTTCTCCCTGCACCCAGGGCAAATAAACACCCAGGTGATCACCAGGAACAAGTGATGGAGCTGCTGTAAATTGGTGGGGAAAGGGGCAACAGGGTAAAACGGGAAGGTAGAAAAATAACTTTCCAAAGAGCATCCCCTGTGGTGTGCCAGCAAATGCTGCTCCAGAGGTCAAACACAGAGTGAGGAGCTGTGCAAAGGGCAAGGCAGGGCTGCCAGCACACACAGGCTGATTCTGTGACTGCAGAGATCTCCATAAGCTATCCAGGAATACTCAGCCAATTGTGCAGGATCAGCTGCTCAAAACCCCCAATTTTACAGATCTTTTATCAATGGGGACAAGGTGCAGCTGGCAAGGGGAAAACTGACTTCCAGACAGTCAGTATTTGGTTTTCAGAGCCAGTTACTGGAGAGCAGCACAGGGAGAAGGGGATGTGTTTGCAGGGGAGCCTCACAGACCCCCTGGTTCCTCCATCAAGAGTAGAAAATGCTCCACACAACCTGAAGCACATTCTGCAAGCAGAGCCCAGCTCTTCTCACGTGTACTTTGGAGAAGAAATGTCCTCACACCACAGGCAGGAGCTATAAAAGCCACAAGATCATGGCAGGTGGCACATCAAAGAGTGCTGTCAAGCTGTGATCTATCTCAGGCTCAGCAATTCTCCAGGCACAAACTCTGACATTTCATTAAGGCCAGCACCATTTTCATTCAAGCACATCCCAGTGTTATTAAGGAGCCCAAATGCCACCAGTGACAATGATGTGGTACTGGGTATCCAAAAATGTTTCCTGTGAGATTTGGGCTGTTTGGGTCAGAACTTGGCTCTTCACAGCTCCTCAGAGATTGTTGGTGAGGGAATCACAGGAGCAGGAGCAGGTTTTATGGTCTGTAAAGGCTTTTGCACAGCCCTGCTCTACAGTGAGACCTTTTGTGGCCCTGTCCCAAATATCAGCTCAGTGACACAGGACACAAGTGTGAAAAATATGTATTTTATTATTGGCTTTTTTCAAATATTAAAATTAATATTATATGGGTTATGTTAGAAAGTTATGCTGTATTAATTCTCTTAAGTAGTGTGTTAAATATAGTTTTGGGTTATAACAAAATGTTAAAATAGAAACTATGCTATGTAGGATACTTTTTTAAAAGAAAGAACTCACACTGAGATAGCAGCCACAGGGCAACTAAATCTTTCAGAGAAAGAGAATTTATTGCTCCCTTATCAGAAGAAAGGAACTTCTTCCCACCTTGCTCAGCCATGAACATGCTGGTTAGGATTCAGAGGAAGAAGCTGACACTGCCCAGACAGAATCCTGTGTTTGAATGGAATTTATGCATCATGTGTGAGGTGTATGAATATGCAACAGGCTGTTGTTTTAAGGGTTAATCCTCTGTAAACGTGGGTCCTTTTTTGGGTTTACTTTGCCTGGAAAGAGGTACCCAGACTGTCCTTAACTTTTTGTTTTTATTGTCTCATATTGTCCTAATCCTAATTATCCAAATTTTTATTACTCTAATTATATTGCTATTTTTTATAACCATTTTATTACTATTAAACTTTGAAAATTTTAAAAACAAGTGATTGGCTTTTTTCACCTAAGTAAGGACCCAGAGCTGGGTGTCCCAAACCTGTGTCTGCTCCCACAGCCCCGGGGCATCCTTCCTGCCCATGGCCATGAACACAGACACACCCCCAGACACTGCAGCTGAAGTTCTGCTTTCAGGAGTGCTCAGTGTGTCTGGGCATTGCTGTAAGGATAGAAAACTCATAGGAACACACAGGATCTACTGAAATCCCTTTGGATGTGACTGACGCCCATGGCAGCTGTCCTAACATTGCATCTCACCTCCTAGCTGAGGAAACATCTAGAAAATCCTCCCAAGATGATCCCCCAGTCAGTCTGGTTGACTGACTAATGTGGAATTTGAAAACCCAGAAGTTCCAGGTTTCCTTTTGGGGCATTTTCCTCCAAGAAAGGGAAAACAAACCAAACTAAAACTACCACCTGTGTTTTCCCACCTTGCTAACGTGGGGAACAAACTGCTCACCCAGGAGCAGAGCTTTCTCCTACATCTTTTCTTTGGGTAAGACCTGATGGATCCACAGCCTTTGGATTGATCCCAGGACATGGAATAGGAAAGTTTAAGACCAAACCCTCTTAAAGATCTGTCTGACATTTTCTTGGAGGCAGCAGCATGATCTCAAACTTGATTAACCGAGTAGCAGTCAGCTAATTAGTCACCTAATGAGTCATCCTGCCAGCTCTACCTGTGAAAGTTCAAGAGGCAGAGCACAAGTCCCACAGAGACCTGCAGGAAACTAATACACAGCATTTTTAATGTCACCACATTAAACATACAATCCAAACATTGTTAGTAACAGAACTGGCTACTAGAAGAGAGAGAAAAGAGAAGGAAAAAGGATGGGACATTTTGCAGGACAGATCTGCCACAATACCTGTACCAGCACAAAGAGTAATAAGAAAGTACCAGTAGATCTGAGAAAAACAAGCTCTGAAAATTCAGAGCAAGTGTTGTTATGGCATCACTGCAGAAACTCAGGTTTATCCATGGCCCTAAGTACACAAACACATCCTTCCTCAGAGCTACCTGCCAGCAGGGATAGGAAAATAGGAGTAAATCTTGTAAAATCCCTTATCCAATCTGTTAAATTTGGGGAAGCAGGTATGGAGGAGGATGTGAGTGCACAGCTCTGGGGCACCTCAGGGACTGGTGCTTCAGAGCACCTGTGAGGAGCAAGAGGCAAACACAGAAAATTTGGGATTAGTCATGTCACACACCACCTACTTAACAGCCAAAAGCCACAGATAAGAAACAACCAGGCCCATCTGTAGAGAGTTAGAAATGTATGAAAACACCTGGGAAAAGGAACAGAGCTTCTGGGTGCTACAGTAACACAACCAACCAGGGAAAGCCATGGGAAAAAAACCAAAACACTTTGTCCTTCACAGAGCTGAATACCAGAGCAGATATTCACATGCTGCAGCAAATCAGCCTCCACTTAGAATGCCATTATTTTGAAATGCAAAAGTCACCACACACGTTTTGCTTACACCCAAACAGTGACTTCCACCATCAGAGAGAGGAAGAGCAGCCTGTTCCAGCCCACATTAACCCAAACCCACAGGGCCATCCCACCCCTTGCTGTTTGTAAATAATTGGCCACAAAGCTTTTGAGTGGTTTCAGGGGTAGTCGAGGCCAATGCACAAATGCAATAGGGGATACCCCAATCCCTTTGGAAGCCACCAGATTTTAGGGAAGAACTTGGGAAACAGAGCAAGGGCAGAAAGAGCAGCTTGTTACAGCCCAGGTTAACCCAAACCCACAGAGCCATCCCACCCCTTGCTGTTTGTAAATATTTGGGCACAAAGCTTTTGTGGGGTAGTCGAGGCCAGAGCTCAAATGCAAAAGGGGTCACCTCAATCCCTTTGGAAAACATCAGATTTTAGAGAAGAGCTTGGGAAACAGAGCAGGAAAGGACAGCAAGGACATGACAAACCAGGACATGGGATGAAGGATGACATGGAGGTGTGCATGCTTACCTGCTTCCATGAGCTGGCACTGCTGCCCAAAAACTTGGGAGAAGGTGACAGGCCCTGCAGCAGGGCTGGAGGAGGCCGGGGGGGAGTCCATGGCTTCCCTGCAGAGCTGAGTGTTGGTCATGGAGCAGAGCCGGAGCTCCCAGCCCTGCTGTCCCCCACGGATCCTCAGGGCGGGAGGAGACACCCAGGGAGGAATGGTGCTGCCCCTTTCAAGGGAGAGGATCAGCACACGTTTTCAGCTGACTGCCAGCAGTATTTTCATGGAGAAATCCAAAGGTCTGTGCCTCTCCCGGGAGGTTCTACCACGTCCTGGGCAGGTCTGGCGGCTTCAGGCACAAATTAGGGCCGGGCACTGAGGATCGGCCCTTTCTGGGGCACCCGCCATGGTCACAGCAAAGTGCTGAGGCTCTTCCTTCTCCCAGAAGAGCCTGGGATGTCCAAGCCCAGCCCTACCTTGTCCATGAGCTCGGACTCATCTCCGGAGCACGGGAATTCTCCTGTGGAGCTGCAGAGGCTCTGCCCTTCCCGCCCTGCCGCTGTGAGGGCACCGGGGATCCTCCTCCGCAGGGCTCGGAGCCCGGGCCGCCCCTCAGGAGCCCCAGCTGCCCC
>NW_005054446.1:902680-918298 GCF_000277835.1 Geospiza fortis
TCCCCTTGCCGTCATGCAGCGGCTGCTCCCGGAGCGCTCGGGAGGCGGGGGGAACTCCGGCAGGGAACAACGAGCCGGCTGCCTTAACCCCTTCCCCTGGCTGCCTTAACCCTTTATCGCTTGCCTTAACCCCTTCCCGCCTACCTTAACCCCCTCCTGCCCGCTTTAACCCCCTCCTGCCCGAGGGATGCTCCAGGGACAGGGGAAAGGATGCGAGCACCGGCTGCCAAACCTGCCCGCGGTGCCCATCCCGCAGGGATACCTGGCTGGAATTCCTTCAGTGCAAGCACCAGGCAGGGCTGTTTCCAGGGAAAAGGGGCCAAGAGTTAACTCCCAGCAAAGTCTGACAGCGCTGATTCATCTCTGTTTGAAAAGCTCCCCCTGCCAATGCAAAGGATGCTGACTCCGGGAGCGCTGCGTGAATCTGCGGTCCGTGAGTCAGCGGAGCTTTTTTTGGGGAAGTCTGCTGGGAAGAAAGGTTCCCGCGTGGTTAGGAAAACACACGGTGAGCCGGGTGGGAATGAGAAAATCTGCTGTCAGACTGCAGCAGCAGAAAGCCCAGGGCAGAGAATGAGAGGTTTCTGCAGGTACAAGCAGGGCTGTAGAGAGACAGGGCTGACCGCAGCCCCTTCCTGCAGCCCAAGGAGGCAGAGAAGGGCCGGGAACACCTGGAAAATTCCGAGCAGAGGGAATTAAAGTCACGTCTCGTGGTCTGTGCTGCAGCAGCTCCCGGAGCAGCATCGCTGCACAGGGTGAGCACCCAGCCGGGAGCTGTCCACGAAATCCCAGCTGGGTCGGTTTATTGTGTTTACTCCCTCAGATATTACATCAATTTAGGGAACAAATATTTTACAGTGAGGGTGGAGAAGCCCTGGCACAGGTTGCCCAGAGAAGCTGTGGTGCCCCATGCCTGTAAACATTCAAGGTCAGGCTGGACGGGGCTCTGAGCAGTCTAATGAGGTTGGAGATGTCCCTGCTCATGGCAGGAGGTTGGACTAAATGCCTTTAAAATCATCCTTTAACTGGTCTAGGGTTCTATGATTTATATGATTTTAGGCTCAGATTATCTTTGTCAGAATCCAAACAAACAGACCAGAGACTACTTTGCATGTTTATTTCACTAAAGACACGGGAACAATCTCTACCCCCACTCAAACAAGAGATTCAACCTGACCTTCCTGTCTACCACATGGAGGAAACCAAAAATCGGGCCATTGGTCCATATATCTTCAACATTTATTCCTGTGGCTGCTTCCTTCCTCCTTAACTGTGCCTGTTGCTCTCCCTGACCATGTCACATGAAATCCTCCCAGAGCTGTTTGGTAACTCTGCAGAACCCACTGCAGAGCTGCATCCAGCTCTGAAACAGTAAAGCATAATTTAGGACAAAAAAAAAATATTATGCAAGAGGCTACCTGCAAACCCTTATTTCCTTAGCAAAACTTTTCCAACTTCAAGACATCAGTCGGGGGTTTTAGTGCTGCAGATGAACTCACAGATGTATTTTTCCCTTCCTTTGCATTGTGCATTGGGAGAGTTCTAAACCACCAAAATAATCTCAGGTAACCTGTCTGCTGCAGGTGCTGAGGACTTGGTCACTGGAGGGAGGGGCACTCCGGGGTTAAGAGGGAGTCAAGAGGGGAGCTGTTAAAGGCTGTTTGCTGTTAAAGGCTGTTTGTTTGCTGTTGGATTTGCAGAGGGTTTCAGGAGGAGCTCCTGGGGTTCCAAGCTCCCCGTGGGGCTCCATGTCCAGCCCAGCACAGTTACACAAGAGGCCATGCTCCATTCCACACCACTGCTCACAGCCTCTGCATCCAACCAGCCCACATCCCCAAAACCCAGAAAGCAGGAAAAGCCCTCTTGTTTGGGCTGATCTGGGAGTTGTGTCTGAGAGGAACGGAGGATTTGTCTTTACAAACCAGCTGTGGGTCTGCTGGTAGATAAAACCAGCACTGGGAGATAAAAGAAAAGAAATCCTATGGGAAGGATTCCACTGATTGATGAATGGAAAAAGATATTTGCTTTTACAAATAAACTTTAGGTTTGCTGATAAGTGAAATTGGACATTGAAAGATGAAAGAAATAACGGGAAAGAAAAACCCCTAAGTTCAGTAAGAATTAAAAATTAAAAGGGAGGGTTATGCATTGCAGGGAAATCTTTGGTATCAGGTGTTTCAGGAAGTCTGAGCCTCTCAAGTACCTCAGTCAAAGGGGAAAGAGAGAAGGGAAATGTGGCTGGGAAATTGGGATAAAAAGGAGGCTGTGTCCTCCAAAAATTGCAGAGACCCCAGGGGAATGCCCCATGGCCTCTGCCTTGATTGGAATAAAGCCAAAGGACTCCTCTGTCTCCTTTTTGGACATAAACCCCTGGTATTTGTGGATTAATTTTCCTAACATGTCCGTGCCTAGCATCACCACCTTCTCTCCAGAGCAGAGGAGCTCAGCAGTGCCTTCCCTTCCCTCTGGACACATTCCAAGGTTGCTCACTTTAGCTCAGCACATTTTGTTCCTAAGAAATGACCCTCCCCGAGGTACAGAAATGACATTTTCCACCTCACTGCAGCTCACCTGGATTTCCCTCACAGCTGACACCTGTGCTGCTGTGCTGAGTCCCACACATCATCCAGTGCCAGATGTCCTCCTCTGGGTTTCTGTTCCTACCACAACACCTGGGATCTGTTTGGTTTGTACAAGGTTCCTTAAGGTGCCCCCAGTTCTGCTGCTGCCACTGTGAGCTCTATCAGCTGCAGCACAGAAAATAACTACAAACAGAATAACACAACACATAACCTGACTCAAAGCTTCTCTTTCTAGGTGAAAAGGAAATAAATGAGCGTTAGGAATAATGAGAATAATGTGCCCCTTGTTGTGATGCTGGAGCTGAATTTAGAGGAGCTGTGTTTGCACACAGTGAATGAAATCTGTGGACTCAGAGCCCTGGAAGTGTGGGAGGAAGGTGAAAGGAGAGGGAAATTAACCCTTACCCCTCACTGAGTGGGAGCTTTTTCTGCCAAGGACTCCACTGCTGGAGCCAGGTTTGCTCATGAGCAGATTTATCAGGAAAATTAATCCACAAACACCAGAGGTTTATGTCCAAAAAGGAGACAGAGGAGTCCTTTCTGGCTTTATTCCAATAAAGGGAGAGGCCATGGGGCATTTCCCTGGGGTCTGTCCAATTTTTGGAGGATGCAGCCTTCCTTTTTATCCCAGTTTCCCAGCCACATTTCCCTTCTCTCTTTCCCCATTTCTGAGGTACTTGAGAGGTTCAGACTTCCCAGAATGCCTGATACCAAAGATTTCCCTCTAATGTACAACCCTCCCTTTTAATTTTTAATTCTCTGGAATTCAAGGTTTTCCCCATTTTTTCTTTCATCTTTCAATGCCCAATTTCATTTATCAGCAAACCTAAAGTTTATTTGTAAAAGCAAATATCTTTTTCCATTCATCAATCAGTGGAATTCTTCGCATAGGATTTCCTTTCTTTTATCTCCCAGAAACCAAACACCATCACTTTGGGTGAACAATCTCCATATTGCACTCTACTTTTGCACAAACACAGGCACAGCAAATGAGATAAGAATATTCTTGGGGAGAATTGTGCCTTGCTTCTCTCTGTGAAGAGAAATGTGGGGCTCCAGGGGGCTCTGTGCAGCTCCAGCCCCCAGCCCGTGCTGGCAGCAGGGACAGGTCACACCAGGACAGAGGAGCCTTGGAAAATGCAGCTCAGTGGAGATCTGCTTCTCTTCCCTACCCAATTATCCCACTGAACACACAACAATGTGCCACAGGAAAATGTGTGAAAGGGAGAGGAGAAACTCAGCTAAACTCATTACATCATGAGAACAGACGTTCCATTGCTGTGGCACTTCTCAGCTCCAGAAATACCCTGTGTGAGAAATGGGGTTATTCACAACAATGTTCTTTGTAGCAAAGGATTTGGGAATGGGGGAGGGCTCAGGAAAGAACATTCAGAAATTATCCTTAATGAGATGTCATCAGCTAGGAGTGGTAGCAGGTGAGAACTTATTTCTTGTGTCAGAAATCAGCATTTCACTGGTGCAAGGCAGAGACTCTGGGAGGAAAAATAGCAGCTAAGGATTTTTGCATTTTCTTCCAGCACTGTGACAAGGAGGGGTGGTGGAACCACTGGATGCATGGGGATGTGTGGATGTGATTATTCCTCCTCAGACCACACCACTGACATCAGCTCTGGGAGGTTTCTGCAGTTCTGATGCCTGTGTCATGCAAGGCAAATGGAGTTTTGTAGAACTCACTTTGAAGAAAAGCACTTAAGGTTTGGCATCAGAGGCAGCAATTAAACACATTACTTCAGATTACATCTCCAGCAGCTCTTGGCTGAAAGTCAATTTTGTTTGGTTGAGTTTTATTCTTTCAAAAAAAAAAAAGTTTGGAAGGCACAGAAGAAAATGACGCAAGTGGTGCAGAAAGAAAATGCCCTTAAGGACTTAGGGAATATTTAGGGTTCTTTATCAAAAGTAAGGCTTTAATATGGATTAATTAATATATAAATATCCTTGTAGAAAAGAAATACCAACTCTGAAAGGACTCTAATGAGTTGGTGCTGGGCCCAGAGAGAAGCTGAACTCAGATATAGAATCTGGCAGAACAGAGTACTGCAGGATTTCCCTTGAAGGTCAAATTAAGAAGCATTCCTGAATCAATACAGCCCAGGTAAGCCTGATAGAGGAACCCAAGGAAGAAGTTCAGGGAGTCTGTCAGTTCTGTCAGTTAAACACACCAGCTGTAGGAAAATTCAATATATAAGAGAGTAAATACATTGTTCAGAAGGCAAGTTGTGAGTATAATAATGAGCACTATGTTTTATATATAGATTTTCTGATGCAATGTCCATCCCCACACAGTCATTCCCCAGAGTTTCAGCTGGAGCAGTGAGAGGCCCAGAGAAGCTGACTCTTGGCAAGGAGATGAGCCTGGAGTTAATCCCCCTCCCCAGCTCTTCACACAACCACTGGCACACAAGGGCAAAAAGATTAACAGGAAACCAACCCCGCAAAGTGCTGCTGAAGTCAAGGTGACCCAAAACTTAGCAGAGCAGTACAAAAAGGGGGGATGGCCCTATTTGCATTAGCATCTCATATCTAAGATAATATATCCAGAGCTGCTCTCAGACAAATGCCCCTTCTTCTTCCAAGGTGGCTGCAAAGCCTGATAGGAACCAAATGTAGCCCAGCATTGTTACCATGATATTTTATGAAAAATCCCTTCACCAGGATATCTTCTCCTGGGAAGCTTCAGCTTCTCCATGTTTTGCTCCTCTGGAATGTAATTTGGAGAATTGGTTACCCAGCATGTGAATTGTTTTTAAATAATGACCAATCACAACCAGCTGTGTCGGACTCTCTAAGTCTGTCGCGAGTTTTATTATCATTCTTTGTTAGCCTTCTGATGTCTCCTTTCTCTTTCTTTAATTTAGTTTTAGAATATAATATAACATAACATAACAGAACAGAACAGAACATAATATATCAGCCTTCTGAGAACTTGGAGTCAGATTCTCATCTCTCAGCTCAACCTGGGGACCCTCACATCAACACCACAACACAACATAATCGTCCCCTACCCCAGCACCTGTCAGTGCCCCTCCTCTTCCTCACTGGGGAATGAGTGATGCTTGTCTGTGAGCAGCAGGGCAGAACTTGCTCTGCTGTCACTTCCAGGTGAGCTCATCCCTGTCACATTCATATTTTCTGAAAAATCCCCTTGCCCAGGATTTTTCTTCTGGGAAGCTGAGAAGCCTCAGATATTATCCCATTTGCTTCTCCTGTGTTTTGCTCCTTTGGAATGTGTTTGGAGATTGTTCGCCCACAGGTGATTGTTTCAGTGGTTTCATGTGAATTGTTTTATGACCAATCATGGCCAAGATGTGTCAGGACTCTGGAAGGAGTCGTGAGTTTTCATTATCTTCTTTTAGCCTTCTGTCTGTGTCCTTTCTCTATTCTTTAGTATAGTTTATTATAGTATTCTTTATGTAATATAGTATTATAAAATAATAAATTAGCCTTCTAAGAACATGAAGTCAGATTCATTCCTTCCTCCCAACAACAGGAGTCTCAAAAAATACAGCCCATCCCTGCAGCACAGGAGATGTCCCTTGCAGCAGGAGGCTCAGCACTATTTCTGTCAGTGCCCACGGGGCTGGAGCATCCCTGGTGTGTCACAGCTCTGCAGCAGCTTCTGAGCAGTGACCTTGGCTGGGTGTGAGCTCAAAGGCTGCACTGCTCACAGCCCAGGAGGGTGTTACTCAGCAGTGCTGGATGTGCTGCTCTGTTTGTGCTGCTCTCTCTGAGATGAGCTCAGGCAGGATGGATGTCACCGTCACATTTTCTGAAAAATCCTCTTTGCCTGAGATTCTTCTCCTGGGAAGCTGAGAGGCCTCAGAGAAAAAGGAAAACAATATTATCTCATTTGCTTCTCCTGTGGTTTGCTGCTTTGGAATGTGGACATTGTTTACCAACAGGTGAATGTTTGATTGGTTTCATGTGAATTGTTTTAACTTAATGACCAATCAGGGTCAGGCTGTGTCAGACTGAAGTGAGAGTCATGAGATTCACTATCATTCTTTGCAGCCTTCTGTAAGTATCCTTTCTCTATTCTTTAGTATAGTTAGAATAGAATAGAATAGAATAGAATAGAATAGAATAGAATAGAATAGAATATAGCCTTCGAAGAACATGGAGTCAGATTCGTCAATTTCTCCTTTGTCCTGGGGACCCAGCAAATTCCACAGATGGACTCATGTCCTCTGTGCCCACTCCTGAGCACACACAGCTCTCTGTCCCACAGCCTTGGAGGAGCATTTACCACCAGCACTGGCACCAAGCACTGAGGCACCCCCTGGCTTTGCTGACTGGGGCTTTGGGAGGGGATCCAGGCACCAGCAGTGTCGTGTCCTCTGCATCCTTCTGCCAGCACCACACACACAGAGCTGAGCAGCTTCAGGATGAGAAAGTGATCCTCCTTATCTGTTTTTGGATGTAGCCTTCTCCCAAAAAAGCCACAGCTCTTATGAAAAGGAGTAATTAGTGCTGCTTCATGTGACAGCACAGACAGAAGAATGGAGGCATGCAGCTATTTAAAGAATATTTCTCAAGGTTCTTATTCAGGGACAGAGTGACAGCTCAGCACAATCAGATCCCTTCAAACTCACCTGAAACTGGGTGGCATTTCCTGAGAGCCAAACAGGCGGTGACAGTGCCAGAGGAGCCTGGCAGCCTGTCAGGCTGCTGCAGGCACTGGCAGGCGACAGTGACAACAGTGGCTTTTCTTTAAGAGACCAGATTTATAATTCATAAGGAACCTTCAGGTTTTCTGGGGTGAAAGAGCCATTTTTAGCCTCTGTGAAATTATTATTAATATACATAATTCAGCTGTTCCCAAACTTATTTATTGTACCTGATGTTGTTTTTAAGGATGGGATGCATGGGATTAATGCACCCATGACAGTGGTGGCCCAGCACCCTCAGTGATTCCCTTACAGGGTTTTTAACTGAAGGAGGCTCCATTTAGAGTAGATTTAAAGAAGGTTTTTACAGTGAGGGTGGTGAGGCCCTGGCACAGGTTGCCCAAAGCTGTGGCTGCCCCATCCCTGGCAGTGCAGGTTGGATGGGGCTTGGAGCACCCTGGGATAGTAGCCCAGGGACAATGGGATGAGCTTTAAGGTCCCTCCAGCCCAAACCACTTTGGGATTCTATGGAAAGGGCCAAATGGCCCTGAAGACAGCATAAAGTGTCTCAGTGTGCTGTGATGGCACAGAGTTTATGAAACAGGGAGCGCTCCTAGGGGGAAAACAGCCCTCCCACTGCACACCCTGCCTGAGCAATTCCCTTCCAGCTGAGCAGAGCGGCCTTGCAGTCCCACAGTGCTGACACACCTCAGCAGGAGGCTTGGATTGGATGGAGAGGGGCTGCAAAGGGCTCATGGGCTGCTTCTCCAAGCATGCAGAGCTCGGGTGGAGCTGTAAGGACAATGAATCCCTGTCTGTGTGCACTGAACCTGTCAGACCAAGGTGACACTCACATCTCCTTCCTCACCACCCACCAGGAAAACCCCAAACCATTCCATTGCTTCAGAGCTAGAGCACACTCAGTCTCCATTTTAAGACCTCCTTGGCTGAAATAACGATAAATATTTCCATAATGCAGTTTTTCACATTAATTTATTGTGTTTTTTTCTTTACATGGCAGACAGACAACAGAGCTTTCAGTCCTCCAGAGCAATTCAGAGCCCCAGCACAACCCAGGTCCCACCACATCTCCACAGAGTTTATTTTCAATAAACTCCTCAGTATCAGCATTGCCACGAGAGCACTGCAGAGCTGTCAGTGTTGTCCTTGTAAATTCTACATGCAAAACCTGAGCTTTTTCCCCACCCTCTTCTTGAATTTTCACAAGAACTTGTGATATTGGTCAAGGGCAAAATCTCACGTTTCATCAGCAGGCACGGGGGAGGTTAAAAATTTGCTGCAAAACTGTGAAATTCTGCCTTGGGAAAAGATGGCATACTTTTCCTGAATTCACTGTGAATGAAATCTCCTCACTGGTCCAGAGAAATGACATCATTTTGAACTGATGCTTTTTTTTTCTGCAAGAAAAATCATCCCCCCCACCCCCCTCCCAGAAAAACTGCATTTTTATTTGAGGAAAAATGATGAAGTCTGGTGCAACCATGGGTTATTTCTTGTTGGTGACATGGATATTTTTCTGCTACAGCTTAGACTGTAATGGACCCTTCAAACAGACCAGTACAATATAAAGCTGTGTGCTGTGGTCTCTTGGTTGAGTCACATATTATAAAACTTTAAAAACAGAGCATTTACAATCAGGGACATAAAGACGTGCTTTTAAAATTGTAAATACATATTTACAGGCTTGTGTGATAAACCAGAATTTCTCTGGGAAAAACGTTCCTATATCACAACAATGTACATACTTCTCTCCTTGAGAATGTCAGTTTTATAGTTGATAACACTCTAAAAAAGGCAGCAAAAATAGATTGCACAGAAGTGGCCTCTTGTAACCTCACAGGGATGCCTTAAAGGCACTAAACTAGGCAGCATCCATGCCAGAACTCCATCCTTAATTGAACTGACTGGAAGCTGAGTGGGTCTGAGGAGAAAGGATTGTTTAAAGCAGTATTTGGGCTATATGGCAAGAAAACTCTTCCTCAGCAACAATCCTCAAGTGATAATTTATACACTGTGATCTTTGACAAGGTGTCCTACAAAACTGCAGTGGGAAAATCAATCATAATCAATCAATCACTAATAATACTGGTACTTTATTCAGAGTATATTGGATTTATTAGCACTTTATACTCATCTTCCAGGTGATTTAGGTACTCTCCAGACACACAGGAAGAGCATTGCTGTTTGAAAGAACAGGGTTTACCATACTAAAATTGCACGATGAGAGAAAGGACAAAATGTGGAGAGAAAATAAAAATAAAAGGTAACGTGCAAAACCAAAGTGAGACAAACTGATCAGAGAGCTGTGTGCACACCAGCTGCTTGGACATAGACATAAGGCCAGGAAAATTAATTTTTGGTGCTATTTGACCAAAATTTACCAAGCTGCCTAGCAGGTCTGGATGCTCCCTTCCAACTAGTTTGAATGACTAATGGGATTCTCATTCTTCCAAGGCTGCTGTGAAAAATCCCAGCCTTTGTTTGCAATTAGTACCTCTCTTTATAGCTGAGATTACTGCTAGATAAAAGCTCCAAAGGGAACAAACCCCAGAGACCCTCCAGCCCAGAAATGAGGCAGAGCAGCCAGAAACGGCACAAGGATCTCAGTGGTCTCACAGTCCTGGACTGGAAGCATCACTTCCAGCATGGAAGGGGATGCAGATTTTTATGGCTCATCCAGTTCTCAGCCTTCCTCCAAACCACAATTGCACTTAGAAAGCCTCCAAGAGGGGTTTATCAAAAAAACCTGTGATGAGATAATACAAGATCCTGAAAACCTTTTCTTTCCAACTCAAACAACACGCACCCAGAACATTTTTATGGCGAAGCATGTTTCTTCTGTAAAGCTTTTCTATTCCTTTTGAACATTTTGATTTTCATCAAAACTATACAAAATTAACTGTTTGCAGCAATTCCATACATATATATTTTTATCTGTCATATATATATCTATATATGAAGATATATATATATAAAATTGATCCTTTCTTTGACTTTTTTAGGGTGCTGGGGAGGAATATCAACCGGGCACTTGTTTCTTCCTAACTAACGTGTGCATACACAGATCTGTGCTTATCTGTGTGCAGTGCAAAGTCAAGGACAGGAATAAATTGACTGCAACAAGAAGGAGATACAACAATCAACCCCTTTGGCCTCCTTAAAAAGTTCCAAACCTGGATGCTACACTAGCAGGGATCATGGAGAATCATGTGTTGGCAGAAGGAACCCTTCACCTGAACGGGGCAGAAGTTCTGCCCAGAACTGGCAGATGACGTAGCTGGGTGTGACTGACCCCATCTGGGGACAGGAAAGAGGTAAGAGACCTTTCTGCACTGCATTTTATCAGCTGAGCTGTGTGTTTCTGGAGTTAGTTTTTACTGGCTGACCTCTGTTCAGCACCCCTGAAAACAAACACATCCAGAGACACAAACACAGGTGCTCTATTTAAGGACAAATGTTGTATTTAAAGACAAGTCTGGCCTGATAGTGCACAGCAACACCTGTGTTTGATACTGTCCCTAAATAAATAAATAAATCCTGGCTCTAAACAGTACCAGGCTGGCAACACAAGGTATGGCAGCTTTTGAGAAATGGATGTTTGTCCCTTCATGGAACTGGGCTATCAGTGCATTTCCAGGGATCATGTAACAATAAACACGTGTCCTGATGCACTTCAAAAATAGCATCTGCCCCTTAAAGCTAATGGTACAAAGTCAAGAGACGGGGGTACCCACAGACTTCCCATGTGGAAACCTCAGGACACCCTACCACCCCCTTTTTTGTGGGATGCCCAGTTCTTTACCTGTTAGGATGGAAAGCGGAAACTAAAAGGATGTAACAGTCTTTTGAGAATTTAATTGCATAGTATGTTAAACCCTCTGTGTTCTCCCAGAAAGAGAAACTCATCCAGACCCACCCACCCTCTGAGCAGGGGTACTTTGCCTGCAGATGCCTGAACATTTCTCCAGGCTGGGCTCCATGCACTGGGGGACATCACCCTGTCCCCAGCACCCACAGTTCAGCACTCTCTGGGGAAGGCAGGAGTCTGCTCTCTGCTCCCTCCCTTGCAAGGAAGGGTGAGATGACAGGAGCACACCATCACTTCCAGCAGAAGAAATTACTGTCCCTGTTGTCTGCTGAGGAACCCATCTCACCTCATCTGAGCAAAGCAGGACAGGATAGTGCTTGAGCATTACTTCACTTCAACCTTTCCAGTCAGAAGTTTCTGGTACCTGAAAATACGCAGAGAGTTGCATTTAATCAGAAATAGTTTAAGGAGTCACAGTTCCATGTTCCATGGAGCTGGAAGCAGGACAAATCATTCAGTGACCACTGTACAGCAAAGAGACCCCCATGATTTAATGTTGCTTGGATTTGGACCACAACTAAATGGTCTGTGCCGCAGCTAGAGATATTAACATTCATTAGCAACCATCCCCATTATTCAGGAGACACCAAACCTCAGAATTTTACTAACTATTCCCTCAAATGTTGTTTTTTGAATGGTTTTAAGAAAGAATAAACTTCAGGCTGCAGTGTCTTAATTTTGTTGGTACTCATTGTCACCTTTAGCTTTACACATGTTCAGTATCCTGTTCCTTAGCTGTTCCATCAGTATAAAGGAGATTATTATCTGAAAGTTAATGGTGGGGAAATGAAGAAGCAGAATACAGTGTCTTGTTTAAGCCAACAGAAAATCAGCTCAGCCTCACCAGTACATGGGGCTGGGTCATTGATTTGCCCAAGCCCTTTGGCTGACAGACACAAGATTCTGTGCAGTGTGTGCAGAGTTGAGTGCTTGGCAACCTCAGTTTAGATGTAATGTAATACAGTGTAATATAATGGAGAATAATATAATAGAAAATTATAAAAAAGTAATTAATTAGCCTTCTGATAAGGAATCCTCCTCATCATTTCCTCCTTTGTCAAGGGCAACAATATCATCGATGGCTGTACCTGCTTTGGTCAGACATGCCCAGGGTCTATTCCTTGAAGAAGTGGGATGAGCTGGAGCTGGATTTCTTGCACTGCCTGCTGCTGGGGCTATGCGAGGAGGAGGAGGGACATCTAGAGGCCATGCGGAGCCTGCAATGTGCACAGAGAAGCATCAGGGACCGGGCACAAACAAAACCAGAGCCGTGCTTTGGCAAGCCATGAGACAGGAAAACCACACACTGCAAGTACCAAGAGGCACTTCTGAAGGCAAGAGGGTAATTTCGCCTTGTTCTGAACTTACCTGTGAGTTTATTTAAGCAGGAAACAGAAAATGTCAACTGGAAGCAGCATCCAGGCTCCCACCCTGTGTCCCAGACCCACTGGGGACAGATAAACCCACAGCTACATCAGAAACTGGAAGAGTCATGTTCCATTCTCTCAGGACAGTCCAGATCAGGTTTTAAATACATATTTTTGGAAAAGAAATTTTACTTTACCAGGGCACATTCCACACCTGGCCATTTCTCCCCAGGTCCAAGTTGGCAGAACACTCCTGTCATGATTGCACTGACAGAATGGACAAGTACAGGGCACAACTGTGCCTTTATTGCACTTCAAATTTTAAACTAAGAGTGCCAAAGTGAAAGTGAAAATCAGAGATTTTTACTGTGAAATTTTAATTTTATGCCTCAGTTGATTGTGATTTCAAGAAGAAAGCCAGAACACAATTCAAAGCAAGGGAAGTCCACTGCTTCTGCCCTGTTCTAGACATGCAATTCAGTTCAAATGAACCCAAATTTCCATACTCTAAAACATTCCAAAAAGTTCCCCTATTTGTTTTTAAATTCAGCACCTTTGCCATCATGCACAAACTTGTCTGCTTCCCCTCACACCTGTGCACCTCACAGGCAATTACATACCTTCCTTCCCAAGGCAAATTCTTCAAAATTCTGACCAAACCAAACCACTTACGTTCTTCCAAGGGAACATATTTTGAAATATCATTTTCTTACACAGCAACACGTCTAAAAAAAGTTCAAAGCCAGGTTTCTCTCTGGGTTATTTTTAGAGTTCAATATACACCCTTTAAAGGAGATTTCAGTTTGTCCTTACACACAATGTAACTGCAAGTTAGACATCAAGAAGTGCAAAACTTTCCATTACAACAGAAAACCCAAACCACAGAAATTTTGAAAAACAAGCAATTCAATTATTTTCAAATTAAAATTGGTGGTTAAAATTGCCTGCCAAAAGTTTTGTTATTGTTCTATGTAAATCACCCACTCCAGCCTTTGTGAATTCAATTCTGAATCTTCAGCCAATGTGGAAGAACCAGAAAGTGGCAAGGGGGAGGTCAACAACAGCCAGAATTTTGTTGTTCCATATAAGGACTGTTACCAAGGGAAACAGCAGAATATCCAAAATAAGTTCAGTTTGTTTGGCTTCAGATTTTTACTATAACTAGAAGAGGGAAATTTTAGTTTATTTCTGTTTAGAATGTCTCCATATAAGTAATGCTTTCTGTCAAAATATTAATTATGACTTCTTAAAGTTCTTCTCTAATCAATGACATCTCTGTGCTCTTGCATGCAGTGAGGCAGGATCTATATCCTATGGGAAACCTAAAGAAAAAAATGTTAAAAGCTCAAACACAAAGAGACAAAATATCAGGGAAAATCTGAGCTAGACTTTCAAATGCACACTCTGATCAGACATTAGGAAGAAAATTTTTCCTGTGAGGGTGGCACAGGGTGCCCAGAGAAGCTGTGGCACCCCTGGAGGTGTCCAAGGCCAGGTTGGATGGGGCTTGGAGCAGCCTGGGGCAGTGGAAGGTGTCCCTGCCCATGGAAGGGTGGAAAGAGATGGATTTTAAGGTCCAAAACTACTCCAGCATTCTACAATCTTTCACCCCTAATTTCCCCAAGCTTTAAAGCTAATAGATCAATGGCTTGTTATTTGGAAGCTGAGGATTAGAGGAATGAGATAAAAAAGGAATAGTTTTCCAAATAGAAAGTGAGATTGTGTTCCATATGGAGTTTTTAGTGCTGCCTTTCCATAGTGCTCCAAAACTAAAGCCCTGTCTGCTCTGCCAAAGCTGGAGAGAATTAAAATTCCTGTTAAACAGAGGAATCAGGGCCCTCCTTGTCCCAACACTCACCTGCAGTGGATGCAGAACTCTCATTTAAGAGCCTGTTTAAAGAAGAGCTGGGATGTTGGGATGATTTTGACAAACTCCTGGGTGTGCAAGGGGAGCTGCTCTCTGAGAGGGAGGGGAGCTGAGATCCCCCTGCTGCATTAGGAGCTGTGATTGAAATTGCTATTTTTATCCCTGTCACTTTGCACCTGCTTTCACCATCTCAGCCCTGGGTAACTGGAGACAGGCAAAGACAAGGAATTCCAAGGCACCCTGTGCAATGCTGCTGAGGGATGGTCCCATGGGAAGGGGCAAGGGCTGTTCCCAGCCCCTCACGCCCCTGTGCACAGCCCAGGCTACCCCAGCTCTGCCAGAACCATTGCTGGGAAATGTCCCAGTCATAAAAAAAAAATTTAAAAAAAACATTAAAAAAAAAAAAAAATCAGAAAGCATCCTCTGCTTGTAAGGAAAAAAGGCCCAGAACCCAAGTGTCAGGTAGCAGAAAGGACTTGTGTGTACAAAGTTTTCTCTGTCAGCTAAGGAATTTAAAACCAAACTAAATAGTTTGGTAGATGCACCAGCTATTCCATAAACTAAAGCTAACCCAGAAGTTAAATGAGGATATTTTTTACAGCTCCCTCTCACAACCGAGAGCATACCCAAACTAGAAGAGATAAATCACCCCATTTGGTGAGACTCCCTGCAATAAAAAATACACTAAATTCCAGCTCTTAAAGTTTTCCATCCTCAAATTTGAAAGTGTTTTGTAGTGTGAGTCAGTACCATAATCCCACTTTTTCAGATCCAGAACGGAGTCAGGTGGAAAGGGATTTGCCAAGGTCACTGAGAAAATCTGCAGCCTTAAAGCAGAGGACTGAACAAAGGAAGAGATTCCCACACCACCCACTTTACTGTCACAGGTTAAATTGTCTCCTGAATATTTAATTTGTCCAAACCAAGTTCCTACTTCCATATCCCTTCCCAGGCTTCCCCATCAGCCTTGCCATGAGCAGCAGCCACAAACTCAAAGGCCAGGAAAAAATGCCAAATCCTCACACATCCCCTTCCCTTAGACATTCCCAAAATAAATTTGGTATTTTTTATTCAAAAAAAAGGTTTATGGGTAGAGTTTTGTTGGTTTTATGGATAGAGTTTTGGTTTATGGATAGAGTTTTGTTGAAAGGGATGTCTCCTTTTGTATGGAAAAGTCCTGACTCACTGTACAGAAAATGGGGAAACAGCAGAAAGCAAAAAGAAATCTTAATGTGCTGCACTGTGGATATTTGGAGAATTATGTGTGTTTATTCATGAAAGCAGGGAAAGA